>NC_041382.1:567718899-567845174 GCF_002162155.2 Triticum dicoccoides | reverse complement strand
CCCTCAGTATGTGCCCTCGGAGCTTCAGCTTGCTGATTTTCTGACGAAAGCTCAGACACGGTCCCAACACAGCTTTTTCCTGTCCAAACTCGGTGTCCAAGATCCCCCTTGAGTTTGAGGGGGGGGGGGGGGTTAGAACAGGGTTGTGCTGTGTGTGTAGTTATCATATTGTATAGGGGCTTCTTTGCTTATTTCCCTTCATGTATATGTGCTGGCCTGTTGGCCCGATGAAATATAGGCTCACTTCATAACAGCAATGACCCCATGCACGCACTTGCAGCATCAGTGGCGGGTTTTGCAAGACCAACCACGCAGCAGCGCTCGCCCTTGTGCGACACCCATGGTTGGCTATAATGGTGGTGGGGCTGCGCTGAGATGGTAGGCATCAGATGGTGCACGCAAGTACGTATAAAAGAGCCAGGATGTCGGTATTGATCCTGCATGGGGAAAAGAGGAAGAGGGCGATGGGGTATGGTAGTGTGTGTGGTTGTCGTGCAGTGCACGGCTAGGAAGGGAGGCGACCGACGCGAAGCGTGGCATTGGCCGACTGAATTTAATCCTTTCCCATAGGGCAAGCAGGAAAAAAAATCCAGGAATGCGAATGCAAATGCGGAAGGTACAGCCTGAAACTCTGAATACACCTACAGCACAATATTATTCAGTAATCTCCAAATGAGATGCATCCATTGGCCCGCGACGCAGTTTCAGAGTACAACCGATATGCTGCGGGCGTAACCAATATGGTTGAATCATCACCCCAATGCAGGGCTTGGTCGCCTTTCCTCGCCGTTCATCTATGACGGGCGCACCGGCTGCTGCTGCGTGATGCAGTGTATGTTCCCACCTCCCAGCACGATCTCCCTTGCGCCTTCCACCATCACAACCTGCACCCAACAGTTCACGGGCCCCTTCAGTTCAGTCATCTAACCTCAATCTGCCTCTTCTTTTAACAACACGGATGCCTGAATTTTCAGGCGAAAGGAGTAGTATGGCTAACCTCATGATCAGGAAACGCCTTCTGGAGAACCTCGCGCGCTTCCTCGTCCCGCTTCTTATCGCCGAAGGCTGGTGCTATGATCCCGCCGTTCGCCGGGTAGAAGTTCACGTACGAGGCGGCCAATCTCTTGCCTGGTACCCTCGGTACAGCATGCCCCTGAAAACAATCACACACTGGCCCATGTTAGAAATGGTTGAAATCAACGTCGCAAAGGACCCATGAAGCGTAGCTGCAATACTGACCGTTGCAAGAACACCTTCCCCCTCTTCCTTCGTGATGTACAGAGGCCCTGGCACGTGGATCTTCACCACCTCTATCTGCCGCCCCTTTGCATCAACCGCCTGAGTGAGAGCTGATAGTGCCTTCACCGATATCTCGTACTGCGGATCGTTCTCGTCATCGGTCCATGACAAGAGAATCACACCGGGTTTGATGAAACAGCATAAATTGTCAACATGGCCATTTGTATCCTCATCACCTAGAAAATCAATACAACGTTATTTTACAGTAAAAAAATGATTCTCAAAGTGAGGAACAGAACCCTTTAAAGTGACAAAATACTTTTCATACTTACCGTGTAGTCCCAGAGGTATCCAAATGATCTTCGTGACCCCAAGAAAATCTTTCAGCTCATTCTCTATCTCCAGTTTAGTCATGTGAGGGTTCCTGTTAGGATTCAACAAGCATTCTTCTGTTGTAATGCATGTACCTTTTGCAAAATGTGACAGAATCGTTAGCAAAACACCAGACAGACTGAAACCATTTTGTTCAGCAACAGCGATATGACAGATCAAGCACCTTCTCCATCTACATGAATGCTTCCACCCTCGAGAACCATTGTGTGTGCAAACCTAGGGATCCTCTCAATCTCGACTATCTGAAAATTAGTGGCAAAAATTGAAAGAAATTTAAGAGCAGGAAGAAACTAACAAAAGATACAAGTTTGTTTTAGAGTAGGACATCACTCTTTACCTTCTTGGCAATGCTTCTGTCAAGACTCCAATCATCAAAGCAACCACCACCGAGTCCTGCAGGCCAACAGGAGCGGAACTTACTAAATCATCATGTGGAGAAGGTGATTAGACATTGACTTGAGAAGTAATAAAATTCTTGCTCAGAAAATACTAGTGCTTCTATGCTTTGCTAGTGCAAACCAGGCCATCTATAGCATTTATAAAAAATATGGAACCGTTCGCAAGTTCCTACTAAGATATTGGCATGAATTTATAACTGCGCTTTTGCATGAACACAAATAATTATCAAAGAAAGAGTCAAACTAGACGAAAATAAATAGCAACTGAGAAAGCACTGAAAAAAGTATACATACTTTAATTTAAAACAACATACCTCCCCATGCGTTAAATTCCCAGTCAATCCCTGCTATTGTTTGCTCTGCTAGTCCTATATCTGATCCGCCTTCACGGGTAATAAACTAAAAACCAGGATAATGTTAGCCATGAAATCAGAATAGTAAAAAGGGATATGAGAAAAAATAAGTTACGCACAGTGGGACCAGTATCACGGAACCAGGAATCGTTCATGCTCATCTCGACCACCCTGATGTTCGGTTGGTGTTCCATCAGCTCGTGGACACGAGGATACTGCCAATGGAAAAAAAAAATCGAAACTGAATACCATTGTGTTGCACATGATCATGCAGCAGTTTACAGCATAGTTCATGTGAAGCGTATCACCTGTTTGGCACTTGCACAAATTGTGACAGGCTCAAACTTTGAAATGGCAATTGCAGTTCTCTCAAATGTTTTTCGAGCTGGCTCAGCATGCTCCCGCCAGTTGTCTGGACGCTCCTAAGATTCAAAGAAGTGGCATGTTTATTATGATGATGCACTTCAAATTGTTCAGGGCGTATGCTGAAGAGGATACACAATAATAAAAGGAAACTCAAAAGTTCTTTCAAAGAATTAACACGATGATCTACTATGCTTAAAATGAATGAAACGTCGTCAACAGTGATAATACTCAATGACAACAGTGAGAATACTTCAAGCAAATATCATTATTCAGTCGCAACTTGTCATTCACACGACCTGGCCACTAATTTCAGTCGCTGCATGCTTTTAAAGGAACGATCTAGCGAGCGGCCGGCTGCTCGCTAGTCGTTCCGAGCGGCCGGTCCAAAACAGATAATTTTAGTCCCTAATTCATAAAAAGTAATAATTTGTCCCTTCCAATTGATAAAGCAATTCTATTTAGAAAAAGTATCACGTACTGTACTACAAAAGCAAACATGTGAATAGATATGAACGCATTTATTTTGGGTTTTCAAATTTTTAAAAAGTTATAACTTTTAGATCGCACTTCGGAATTAAGATCGGTTTTCACCATTGGAACCCTCGCGACGTGCTCTTCAAAAGTAGATCCCATATGGGGATGTTTCGACGAACTAGTCTTCCTGCCAACTAAATATCAATGTGTGTGCAACTAGAGTACATGCCGCGCCAACTAAGCATATGCGTGTGCCAATAGTCCTTCTGCCAATTAAACATCAATGTGTGTGCAACTAGACTACATTGCCGCGCCAACTGAGTATATGTGTGTGCCAATAGTCCTACCAACTAAACATCAATGCATGTGCAACCAGACTACATTGTCACGCCAACTGAGCATATATGTGTGTAACTAGTCCTGCCAACTAAATATCAATTTGTGTGCAACTAGACTACATTGACACGTCAATTGCGCATATGTATGTGCAGCTAGTGTCCTGCCAACTAAACATCAATACGTGTGCAACTAGACTAAATTACAAGCCAACTGAGCATATGTGTGTGCAACTAGTGTCCTGCTAACTAAACATTAATGTGTGTGCAACTCGACTACGTTACATGCCAACTTAATATCAATGTGTGCAACTAGACTACATTACAAGCTATGACAATTCATATGCGACTATACGGACCAGATTGTGTAACTCTGTGGCCGTGCATGTGCCAAGTAGGACTACTATGTGTGCAATACAACTACTGTGGATGCAGCTCCAAAAAATTGGGTTTGAAAAATTGCACCATGCAGTACTAAAGTCGCACAAAGCAGTACTGAAGTTGCACAATATAGCGCGAAAATTGGCATAAAAAAAAATTCATCAAAACATACTCATGCGAGATCTAGTTTTAAATATCTCGTCGTAAAGAATTCAACAGTGAAGACGGATCTGAATTTCGATGCGCGGTTTGAAAGATATGGCTTTTTAAAAATTCGGAAAACCAAAATAATTGTACGTGAAGCTGTTTCTTTCAAATCAGATTAACTAGTGTGAACTCATTAAATGTTGATAACAACATGCACTAGCAGACAAAAAAACAAATTCATGCATGGCTAGGTAGCCCGTCCGCTCGTTCTCGTCAATTAGTGCGCGGCCACTTTTTAGATTTTAGGGCTTTTAAAACCCTACAAAAATTACATATTGTGGAAATACTTTTGAAGTCAAAATTTCACATATGGTTCTGAAGGTTTGTAATCCAGATAGTTTTTAAGATAATGACAGTAAAATAATGAAAATATGACTTTATGTATGTCTAAGACGACAGCTTTCAGGGAGGGAGTAATAGTAAATCGGCAACATAGAATGAGAAGGAAAGGAAAAGTTACATCAACATACTACAAATTACACAGAGATAAGACATCACGGGATTAGATATTGAGACGACGTTCTTTTAGGTCCTGTGCTACATGGCTCGAACAGTGACACACACACAGCTGTAGAATTGCGCGGCAGAAAATCATAGACAACAAGGGGGAGAAGAGGAATTGTGGTCATGTCTAGTCTCTAGTGCTATGCATTCATATATCTTTTGTTTATTTTCGGTAGGTAATAGAGCACTTTCATGCGGGGTAAAAAAACTTCAGAAACAAATATATATACCTCGCCACTGTCTATTCTATTCTGAAGGAGAACATGTTTCATTGGAATAGTTTATCTACCACCGAATGAGAATGGATGCACATGCAGTTGGAGTTGGTGGTTGAGTGCAAATAAAACATACTCCCTCCGTTTTAAAATAGATGACCCAACTTTATACTAACTTTGTACAAAGTTGAGTCGTCTATTTTGAAACAGAGAAGGTAGTATACACTATACAGGTAGAGCACTGACCCGGTTCCAAGATTCCACTGGAGAATGGAGAAGGAATCTTGACAGGGGATCCAATAATTCAACTTTGGCAGCTGCTGCCAAGCGCACGTAATTGGTTCAAATAAAGCAGGCCACTCTTTGGCTCGCTCACATTGTGACACGGGACCCACATGTCAGCGACCAATATGACAAACAGGTCATCTAGAGAAATGACAAACGGGTGCTAGTAATAAGTGGGCAGGCATATTTGTTTGTCAGGTAGCATTTCTTTGTTCTTTGCTTGTCCAATTCAAGACAAATCTCGGTTGGTACGCAAACATGTGCACGGGGAGGGACGGCGCCGTCAGGGACGAACAGCAGAAGCTACGCACAAGCGCAGGGATAAGCTGCCGCCATGCCGGACAAACCTCGCCGGGCCACCGAGCGGCTGCGGCTGCGGCTGCGCGGGCCAGACAACGAAACATTTCTCTAACCAGAACCACTACGACTTAACGAATTCGATCGGAATCTCGCGTGGCGAGCGAGCGAAAAAAGTCGGATGAGGACGAAGAACGGCACGACGGGAGAGGCGAGAGGGAGAGGAGGAGGACGCGTACGTACCGGCCAGCCCATCCAGCACTGCTCGTGCGGCTCCCACTCGGCGGGCATCCGGAAGCCCATCTTGGCCGGGCACCCCGCCATGGCCTTCACCATCCTCCTCCGTCCCCTCCCCTCGGCTCGGCGCTCGCCAAACCTAGATGGATTGGTTTGATCCTCCGCTGCGCTGATCTGAGGACGGAGAATGGAATGGAACACTGCTGGTGCTGAGGAGGAGAGCCTCCCGAGCCTCGACGCGACGGCTGCTTTATGTACAGGGAGGGGGAAAGGGAGGGGTGGGGGTGAGAAAGATCGTGAGGCGGGCGGGTCCAGGGGCGTGTGCTCCTGCTGCCAAGGGCTGGGCCCACGTCACCGGCTTTGCGCCGCGCGGTGCCCAAGTGACCAGCGGTTACTGATGCGTGGGCCCGCCGCTACCGGCCGGGGCCTGGGAATGCAAAGATTCCCCGGAATCCCGAGCGCATTTTTTTGTTGGGGCGCTGGAGCGCCGGGCCCAGGATAGGCACCTTGTGGGCCCGCCGTCGGTGGTGCTGCGTGACTCGGAGTACCATTTTGAGCGCTCCATGATTTACTTGTTTAACATATTTTTTTTTCGGAGAACTTGTTTTACATATTACAGATGCATACACTTACACCAATGAATGCACGTAAGCATACCTTACCTCGACAAGCACTTTCGAGAGGTTGATTCGGCACATCATTTTGATATTGACAAAGTCACCAATGACGCATTCGTAACCGAACGAAAGGGTCTCCTTCCACTGAACGCGCATAGCTGAATCGTCTGGAATAATAAATCTAGAAAAATACAAACATCTGTGTCAAGTCTAGAACTTGAACTTTGATAGACGAAGAATATCACTATCCTTTTAACCATACAATACAACATCTTTTTATATTTTTAATGCACGGGAGTGGTTACCGCATTTTTTATGGTTTCGCCAAACACACAAGAATTGTATAATTTCCTAAAATAATATCAGGAAGTGTACCAACTATACTGTACTACGGTAACGCTTGGGATATGTGGTTAGCAAACTCGAAATTCATATACTGTATTATGGTAATGTTGTTTGCGGGGATTATGATATTTAAAAAAAACTAAAGGCCTTCTTCGCATATATTTTTTTCAAATACTGAAAGTTTGCGTATCATTTCATTGATAGAAGAAGTTAGAATGAGAATAAGGAGTAGGGGGTTACATCACATGACAGAACCAAAATGGCGTAAATATGGTGCCCAGAGCAGAGAGACGTGAGATGTTCGGCACAAAACAAAATATATAACATGGTGTTAAACTACCGCAGGCAAGAGAAACAGCCCGAACCAGAACGATGCCCCTCTCAATAACCATCACCGGATACGCCACGAGCAAACAAGACAACACCTTCATGAAGAGAAACAACGTCGTGACGTTGCCGCCATCTAATCCAAGGAACAGGACCTGAGTTTCCCCCAGTGCTCAAAGAGTGGCACAGAGAATGGCCCTGGAAGCGCATCCAAGAGGGGTACGACACCTACAAGTGTCACCGCTAACAACTTCAGCAAAGCCAAGCAGGGATTTTAAACTGGCCTATGTCCAAACAATCCCAAAACAGTGGAAAGATCCGAAGATGGGGAACATGCCGCACCTTCACTTTGGATGGTGCATAAAACTTGGAGTATTTCAGGAAAGAAGTAGAGCACAAATACACAATGCTTCTCAATTAAATACAAGACCAGATTTAAGTTTATCATAAGATTTCTCTCGAATGGAGCCCATATGCATAGATTATGTACGATTTTGAATTCTGTTCCCCGACACCGCCCTTTTCTTTCCTCCAAACAGGCAATAGCGCCCCGTCTTTCATATCGCCCTTAACTTTTGTCGTGGTCGCAAAGTTCTTATTTTCATCAGTAAGACATAAATAAAATAAGTCTTATTTACCTGTGACCATTGTTAATATTCTTACTCTCGTTTAAATTATGGACTGGTTCATACCAATGTTCACTTAGTCTTAATAAAATAGAATGTGTCTAGGGCAAATCTAGATGTGCTATAGTTATTGCACATCTAAGTGAATGAATCAAGCATAAAGAGAAAAAGAAAAAAAAGAAAACATCCACACAAATCTTAACGTAAGATTAATGACATAGGACTTAGATGTGCAATACTTATGACACATCCAAATGTGCTTTAGCAAAACTGAATAAAATATTGTTTCATATCTTAGAGGATTGGGAGCACGTGGCGCAAAAAGGAAGGGAAAAGGAATTTGAAATCTATCCCTTGCCATGGACATGACTTTCCTTCCTTTTTCCATTAATTTATTTGTTTTAAACTAGGTAATCGCTATGGTTTGTTTAGTCGCATTATTAAACATTCTTCTTTATTTTTTTATCTAAAGGTGGAATATAATAATCCTATTGAAAGATAATCATCATACATATGTAATGCATTGTATGTTATGATTCAAAGGACATTCACAATAATAAAAAATCAAAACTGTAGTCCATATACGTTGTCTTTCTAAACCAGTGATACGTGCCTGAAATTTTAAAATACCATGATAGATTATTTAGCTGTCTACAATTTCAAATTCAGCCTGTACAAATATATATTTCAGGTTTTATTTTTATTAACAATTACGTAGTCAATTTAATACAGGTCATGTGACCACAGAAGTAATATATGTACTCATAATTCATTGAAATTTAAAAGCTTTCATAATCCTTCTCCCGGTGTTTGTTTCAACAGTCTGCCAGCGTCATTTCTACGAACTGTAATCGACCGCCATCTAGCCGCCGGGCGCCTGCCGATCCCTCACCGGTTCTGCCCGTCAAGAGTCCGGCAAGCTGTTTGGTCACTTCCTCGCCTGCACCTGCTGACTGCCGAGTTGAGCGGCACCACGAACCCTCTCCTGGTCCACGATGTACGACTCGGTTGGTCAAGATAGAACAGAGTGGCATACACAAACACACGCAGAGAGTCAAGGACACAGTTAACGCAGGTTTGCGGTTCCAGATAAATAAATATTTCCCTTAGGGCATCTTTATTTTTTTTTCTCGAATACGCACGAGTGTGCGTACTATATATTAAAAAAAAGGTGAAGAAAAAAAATCCATACACTTTGGATGTTATAAATTACATGTACACCAACTCCACGCCAAGTCCTTTAGAGCAACTTTAGCAGACCACGTAAAACATACAAAACCGTAAAATTTTGACGAGTATGCGGGCTCGGCCCAATTTTTCGGTCAGAACAGAGCCCGCATACTCGTCCTGCCCGTAAAAATTTTTGCCGCGGCCCGCAAACCGCACGCCCCGACCACTGTATCTACGGTTCCGCGGCGCGTTTGCGGGTCGAAACCCTATCCCCCGCCGCCGCCGAGCCACGCAATTCCCCACTCCCTTCCTCACATTTCTCGTTGCCGGCGACCACCTCCCCGCCTCCAGCCGCCATGTGGGGCCGCATGTGGAGCTCCGGACCCGGCTCCGGCAATAGATCCGGCGGCGGAAGTGACCACGAGCGCGAGCGGCGCGTCCAGTCGGACGGCGTGAGGAAGCGCGGGGCCCGAAAGTGGACCAATCGCGGCCTGTCGCCGCTGGCGAGCTTCCGCATCCGCGAGACAGAGGAGTACGACCGCCCACGAGCTTCCTCTGCCGCATCCTTCTCCTCCGCGGCGAGATCTACCTACGTCGCGAGCTCCTCCTCTTCCGGCGTGAGCCTTCTTCCTGTGAAGAGGGAGTGGTCGGAGGAGCCAGACGACTTCAAGTTCGTCCCTGTCAAGGAGGAGCCCCACTCCACTCGGCCGTCGTGGAGTCGTCGGGCCGGAAGACTTCGTCTTCGACGTCGACGCGGTTGCGGCCTCCATTGCCGGCGGAGCATGCGCGAGGAGGCAGAGCGCCGACGCCACGCCGAGGAGCTCGAAGACCTCCAGTGGCGGCAGGCGGTCGCCGCAAACCTCGCCGCCAAGGAGAAGGACGAGGAGTGGCGCCGCATCCGCGAGGAGCAGAGGGCGAAGTACATCGACCTCTACAGCTCCGGCGAGGAGGATTGAGCTCCTCCATGGCGTCGTCCATGGTCGCGACCTCGCCGCCGTGAGATCCCCACCCCTCCAGAACTAGTATTAATGTAGTATGTAGTATGTAGTATGAACTGGTGTTTGATCATGTAAAATCTACGTAATACTTGATGAACTACTCGCGTCCATGAGGTGCAATATCTCCCGCAAAACTGTTTTTTCAAATTATGCGGTTTCATTTGCGGTTTCTGTTTGGCCGCGCTAGTTTTTGGCCCGCAAACGAGATCTTCGTAAAACTGCAAATGCGTTTTGCGGGTCGAGATTTTGTGGGGTCTGCTAAAGTTGCTCTTAGGGCATCTCTATTCTCTAGCCATTCTCCTCTCCTATAATTCCTTAAAATTTCCTCTTAATTATTTTTTCTCCTAAAAGATGATGAGTTATAAAAAAAATGTGTAGCTAGCCCTTCCCCAGAAATTTAACCCATCAAACCGAAAATGTACATAAATAAGTCATTTCAAACTGAAATTGAAACCAAATTGAAACTGAAGGTGTGCAGAAAGGACGTAGCATCATCACTTTAGTTTTTAGACCCCTAAAAGAGCCTCGCAGACCTTGCATCGTCCCCGCTAGGGCGACTCGGGCGGCGCCCAAAACCTAGCCGCCGGGGGTGCGATCTCCCTCTCCCTCCGTCGCCGCTGAAGGACGTCGCCAGGCTAAGCCCGGAGGCCAACGACGGTGGCGGGGGACTCTTTCTCTCCCGCGTCTTAGGGATGGTGCGGGGCCCCTAAATCAATGGTTGCGTGGCCGATCCAATCTATGCGGCGCGGCGGCGATGGCTGCGGCAGGCGGCAGCGGGATGGCCGGCCTTGCCTCGGGCGGTGATAACCCACAAGTATAAGAGATCACAACAGTTTTCGAGGGTAGAGTATTCAACCCAAATTTATTGATTCGACACAAGAGGAGCCAAAGCATATTCTCAAGTATTAGCAGCTGAGTTGTCAATTCAACCACACCTGGAAACTTAATATCTGCAGCAAATTGTTTAGTAGCAAAGTAATATGATAGTAGTGGTAACGGTAGCAAAAGTAATAATTTTGGTTTTATAGTGATTGTAATAGTAGCAACGGAAAAGTAAATAAGCGAATAACAATATATGAAAAGCTCGTAGGCGATGGATCAGTGATGGAGAATTATGTCGGCTGCGATCGATCATGCAACAATTATAACATAGGGTGATAGAGAACTAGCTCCAGTTCATTAATGTAATGTAGGCATGTATTCCGAATATAGTCATACATGCTTATGGAAAAGAACTTGCATGACATCTTTTGTCCTACCCTCCCGTGGCAGCAGGGTCCTATTGGAAACTAAGGGATATTAATGCCTCCTTTTAATAGAGCACCGGACCAAATCATTAACACATAGTGAATACATGAACTCCTCAAACTACGGTCATCACCGGTAAGTATCCCGATTATTGTCACTTCGGAGTTAATGGATCATAGCACATAATAGGTGACTATAGACTTGCAAGATAGGATCAAGAACTCACATATATTCATGAAAACATAATAGGTTCAGATCTGAAATCATGACGCTCGGGCCCTAGTGACAAGCATTAAGCATAGCAAAGTCATAGCAATATCAATCTCAGAACATACTGGATACTAGGGATCAAACCCTAACAAAACTAACTCGATTACATGATAAATCTCATCCAACCCATCACCGTCCAGCAAGCCTATGATGGAATTACTCACGCACGGCGGTGAGCATCATGACATTGGTGATGGAGGAAGGTTGATGATGATGATGGCGACGGATTCCCCTCTCCAGAGCCCCAAACGGACTCCATATCAGCCCTCCCGAGAGAGTTTAGGGCTTGGTGGCGGCTCCGTATCGTAAAACACAATGAATCCTTCTCTCTGACTTTTTTCTCCCCGAACATGAATATATGGAGTTGGAGTTGAGGTCGGTGGAGCGTCAGGGGGCCCACGAGGCAAGGGGGTGCGCCCAGGGGGTAGGCGCGCCCCTACCCTCCTGGATAGGGTGTGGGCCCCCTGACGTGGATTCTTCTTCCAGTACTTTTTATATATTTCGAAAATAATCTCCGTTGATTTTCAGGTCATTCCGAAAACTTTTATTTCTGCACAAAAATAACACCATGGCAATTCTGCTGAAAACAACGTCAGTCCGGGTTAGTTCCATTCAAATCATGCAAGTTAGAGTCCAAAACAAGGGCAAAAGTGTTTGGTAAAGTAGATACGACAGAGACGTATCAACTCCCCAAGCTTAAAACTGAAAGTGATAAAGAAAAACTTTTACAAACTCTGTTTGCTCTTGTTGTTGTAAATATGTAAAGCCAACATTCAAGTTTTCAGCAAAGATTATGAACTAACCATATTCACAATAACACTTATGTCTCATGTTTACTCATATCAATGGCATAATCCACTAGCGAGCAATAATAATAAATCTCGGATGACAACACTGATGGGGTTATGTACCTAGGGTAGGGTCATGGACCTGATCTAAGTACCTTACCCAAGGACACCCTTAGAAGAAGTCGCCTTCCAGTCGACCAACGAGGGACACACTCGACTGTCTTGAAGGACTCGACCACGAAGACTCACTCGACCACCAGAAGGTCAAGAGGCACTCTACACTGCAACGGCCTGTAATCAAGTAGACTTTATGATAGTAAAGACACTTTATGTGGGGCGTTACCAGTAACGCCCCAGACTTAACTCACCTTAAACCCTCTCCTACGTGGGCTGGCTGGGGTCCTGGCGCACTCTATATAAGCCACCCCCCTCCACAGGCAGAAGGGTTCGGCACCTTGTAACTCATATACTCATAATCCACTCGACCGCCTCCGGGCTCCGAGACGTAGGGCTGTTACTTCCTCCGAGAAGGGCCTGAACTCGTACATCCTTTGTGTTTACAACCTCTCCATAGCTAGGACCTTGCCTCTCCATACCTACCCCCCCACTCTACTGTCAGGCTTAGAACCACGACAGTTGGCGCCCACCGTGGGGCAGGTGTTTTAGCGATTTTGTGGAGAAGTTGTGATTCTTCCGAGTACTTTCATCATGGTGTCTGCTGGAGTTTTGGTCGGGGGTCAAGAGATCCGTCTCGGCACTCTCACCTTCATCGCCGACGACTCCGCGTGGCTCCATGAGGCTCCACTCGATGTTGATGCGCTCCCCGTCCGCGGTGCGACGCATTTTCGTGCATATGTCCGCGGCGTTCTGCTGCGGCAACCGTCGACCCAGTATCGGTCGGCTCCTCCATCGTCCACCCTCCCGGTATCCCGCCAGCGCAAGCGCTCGGGCCGGTCGAGGCTTCAGCGATGGGTGAGGCACGCGGTGGCTCGCCAATCGACCACCACCCAAGTTGCGGCAATCGAGCCAGACGAATCTCTCTACGGCTTCTTCGATCTGTCGACTGGCTCCGTAGAGACTGCATCCGAGTGCTCAGAAGTGATCCAGCGGCGGAAATCTTGATGGTCGACGGGCCCCACAGTCCCCCTGGCTTCGCCCGTGATGGTGGAGCAGGTGACGGCGGCGACCCTACACGAGGCTACGAAGAGTACCAGCCCGAGCCACTCGACTCTCTGCAAAGAGAGGAACTTCGCCGCAGGAACGAGGATCCCCTGCGTATTCCCATCGCAGGAGAAACCCCCGAGGCTCGTGCCTTGGAGGAGACGCGTCTGGCCAATTTGGCCGAGCGCACTCGACTGGAGAACCTTCAGCGAGCACTCGACGAGCGCGCGCGGCAACGAGTTCCCGACAACAGTCGACGTCAACTCTTCCCGCCGACTCAGGTATATCGAACCCCAATTCAGAATTTAGCAGCTGCGACCCGTATAACAGAGTCCATCCAGCCTTCGCAGTCGGAAGCTGGCAGAGGTTTGCTGCAGATCAGGGATCTACTCCGGGCAGCAGGAGATCAGAATTCAGCCATGTCTCAGTCGCGTAACAGAATTCACAGTCGATCTGTCACTGTGAATACGGTTCAGTCGGCTCACAGCCCCAGATCGCCTCCGCGGCGTGAAGGGCGCGAGAATCGGCGAGATCAATATGGCGACAGACTCGACCGAGATGATAGGCGTCGAGTGCCCAATACCCCTCCGAGGGGTGGGTCTTACGCTCCTCGGCAGCCATATGACAGGCGTCAGTACAGTACAGGGCGAAGGGTTCCAGTCGACCCCAGAGAACCAGGCTTCGACGCGCGATCCATTATCGTGCAAGGTGTGGTCGACCGGAACAGAGCCCATCGGGGCGGACTCGACAGAGATGCGCCCACAAGTAGTCGAGTGCATGTTTCTGGCCCTGAATGTTTCAGCAGGGCTGTCAGAGCCGCAGTTATCCCTCCCAATTTCAGGTTGGCAACAGGAGTCAGCAAGTTCACTGGTGAGTCTAAGCCTGAAACTTGGCTTGAGGACTACCGAGTGGCAGTTCAGATTGGTGGTGGGAACGACGAGGTGGCCATGAAGCACTTGCCCCTCATGCTGGAAGGTTCTGCCAGGGCATGGTTGACTCAATTGCCTCCTAGCAGCATTTACACTTGGGAAGATCTGTCCCGAGTGTTCATCAGAACGTTTGAAGGAACTTGCAAGCGACCAGCTGGATTGACAGAGTTGCAAGTCTGCGTGCAGAAAGCTAATGAGACTCTCAGAGAGTATATTCAGAGGTGGATTACTTTGTACCACACTGTGGAGAATGTGTCTGATCATCAAGCAGTCTGCGCCTTCAAAGATGGCGTCAAGAACAGAGAACTGAGTTTGAAGTTTGGTCGAACCGGTGACATGACCTTGAGTCGGATGATGGAGATTGCTACCAAGTACGCCAACGGCGAAGAAGAAGACCGACTCCGAAGCGGCAAGCACAAGCCGAGTCAGTCGGAAAAAGGAAACACCAGTCGGAAACAGAAGCGGAAGGCTGAACCGGCAGCTCCTGGAGAGGCTCTGGCCGTGACTCAAGGAAAGTTTAAGGGGAAACCAAAAGGATCCTGGAACCCCAAGAAGGTAAAGGATAAAGAAGGGAACGACGTAATGGATATGCCATGTCACATCCATACGAAGAAAGACGAAGAGGGGAATATCATCTACCCGAAGCACACCACTCGCCAATGTCGACTCCTGATCCAGCAGTTTCAGGGAAAACAATCTAAGGACAAGGAGAAGGAGTCGGACAAGGCCGAAGACAAGGAGGACAGTGAGGAAGGATATCCGCATATCAACTCCACTCTGATGATCTTTGCAGATGTGGAAAGCAGGAGTCGATTGAAAGTCATTAACCGAGAGGTGAACATGGTTGCCCCAGCAAAAGCAAATTATCTGAAATGGTCTCAAACACCCATCACATTCGACCAATCTGATCACCCGACTCATATTGCCACCCCTGGGAGGCAAGCTTTGGTGGTCGATCCAATTGTCGAAGGCACTCGACTGACAAAGGTGCTGATGGATGGTGGAAGCGGGCTGAATTTGTTGTATGCAGACACACTGAAAGGAATGGGCATTCCGATGTCCCGACTGAGCACTAGTAACATGAGCTTTCATGGAGTTATACCAGGGAAGAAGGCCGAGTCACTCGGCCAAATAGCCTTGGACGTGGTGTTTGGTGATTCGAAGCATTTTCGCAAAGAAAAGTTGACGTTTGAGGTCGTGGATTTTCAGAGTGCATATCATGCCATTTTGGGGAGACCAGCTTACGCACGGTTCATGGCTCGACCATGCTACGTGTACCTCAAATTGAAGATGCCCGGCCCCAAAGGAGTGATCACTATCACCGGTGATCGGAAGAAGGCAGAAGAGTGCTTTCAGAAGGGCTCCAAGATTGCCGATTCCCAGGTGACAGCGGTCGAGTTCGAGGAATACAAGCAAAACGCAGATCCGAGTGACTTGCTGCGATCAAAGAAACCCGCCACAGAGTCTGCATTCCAGTCGTCCGGTGAGACGAAGCCTGTTCACATTCACCCGACCGACCCCGATGCAGCTCCGACCCGCATCTCCACAACACTCGACCCAAAATAGGAAGAAGCGCTCATCCAGTTCCTTCGTGAGAACTGGGACATTTTTGCATGGAAGCCCGCTGACATGCCAGGTGTTCCCAGGGGACTGGCTGAGCATCGCCTAAGAGTCGACTCATCTGCAAAACCAGTCAAAGAGCATCTTCGGCGGTCCGCCGTCCAGAAGAGAAAGGCCATTGGTGAAGAAGTGGCTCGACTGTTGGCGGCCGGATTTATCCGAGAGATATACCACTCCGAGTGGCTCGCTAATGTCGTCATGGTTCCTAAGAAGGACAAGTCGCTCCGAATGTGCATTGATTTCAAGCACATCAACCGGGCCTGCCCGAAAGATCATTTTCCTCTCCCTCGCATAGATCAAATTGTTGACTCGACCGCGGGATGCGAGAGGCTATCTTTTTTAGATGCCTACTCCGGGTACCACCAGATCCGTCTGTACGGACCCGACGAGGTAAAAACAGCTTTCATCACTCCATTCGGGTGCTTCTGCTATATCACCATGCCATTCGGCCTCAAGAATGCCGGAGCCACATTTATGCGAATGATTCAGAAGTGTCTACTCACTCAAATCAGTCGGAATGTGGAAGCATATATGGATGATATCGTTGTCAAGTCACAAAAAGGTTCCGACCTGCTCGCTGATCTCGCCGAAACATTTGCCAACCTCAGAAGGTATGATATCAAGCTCAATCCATCAAAGTGCACATTTGGAGTTCCTGGTGGCAAGTTACTCGGTTTTCTCGTTTCCGAACGGGGAATCGACGCTAACCCAGAGAAGATTGGCACTATTCTCCGAATGAAACGCCCTGTGCGAGTGCACGATGTCCAGAAGCTTACTGGATGCTTGGCCGCATTAAGTCGATTCATCTCACGACTCGGTGAAAAGGCATTGCCTCTTTACCGACTGATGAAGAAGACAGACAAGTTCGAGTGGACTCCAGAAGCTGATGCAGCGTTTGCCGAGCTCAAAACTCTGCTCTCCACCCAGCCGGTGCTTGCTGCTCCAATCAGCAAAGAGCCTCTGTTGCTCTATATCGCAGCCACAGGACAAGTCGTCAGTACTGTGCTAACGGTCGAGCGGGAAGAAGAAGGAAAAGCTCTCAAAGTTCAGCGCCCAGTGTATTATTTGTCTGAAGTCTTGACTCCATCCAAGCAGAGATATCCTCATTATCAGAAGCTTGTGTATGGAATATACATGACCACAAAGAAGGTTGCTCATTATTTTTCTGATCATTCCATCACAGTCGTCAGCGACGCTCCACTATCAGAGATTTTGCACAACAGAGATGCAACTGGTCGAGTGGCCAAATGGGCGATTGAACTTCTTCCCCTTGATATCAAGTTCGAGGCAAAGAAAGCCATTAAGTCCCAGGCAATAGCAGATTTCCTCGCCGAGTGGATTGAACAGCAGCAGCCGACTGAAGTTCACTCGGAGCATTGGACCATGTTCTTTGATGGCTCTAAGATGTTGAATGGTTCCGGTGCTGGGGTTGTCCTGGTTTCCCCCAGAGGAGATAAGCTCAGATATGTGCTCCAGATTCACTTTGATTCCTCCAACAATGAGGCAGAATATGAGGCCCTCTTATATGGGTTGCGCATGGCCATTTCACTCGGCGTCCGTCGCCTGATGGTCTATGGCGACTCGGATTTAGTGGTCAACCAGGTGATGAAAGAGTGGGACGTGAGAAGCCCAGCCATGACTGGATACTGCAGTGCAGTGAGGAAGCTGGAAAAGAAGTTCGAGGGGTTAGAGCTCCATCATATACCCCGACTGAAAAATCAAGCAGCTAATGATCTAGCAAAGATAGGTTCCAAGAGAGAAGCCATTCCGAGTGGTGTGTTCTTGGAGCATATACACACTCCGTCAGTCAAAGAAGATCCTTTCACCGAAGAAACTCCATAGCCCAAGAGTGCCACGGATCCGACTGTTGTTGAAGTCCCAGCGGTGGTCGACTTGATCATGGAGGTCTTGGTGGTCATTCCCGACTGGACAGTTCCATACGTCGCGTATATCCTGAGAAAAGAGCTCCCGGAGGATGAGGAAGAGGCTCGACAGATCGTCCGTCGATCTAAGGCCTTTACCGTAATCAAAGGACAATTGTACAGAGAAAGCGCGACTGGAGTTGGTCAGAAGTGCATAACACCAGAAGAAGGTCGACTCATCCTTAATGATATCCACTCGGGGACCTGTGGTCATCATGCGTCCTCGGACCATCGTGGCCAAAGCATACCGAGCCGGATTTTACTGGCCAAAGGCGAATGAGATGGCAAAAGAGATAGTGGATAAGTGCAAGGGATGTCAGTTCTACTCAAATATGTCGCACAAGCCTGCGTCAGCTCTGAAGACTATCCCACTCGTTTGGCCTTTCGCAGTATGGGGACTGGACATGGTCGGTCCTTTGAGAACAGGACGAAGTGGCTTCACGCATGTACTGGTGGCAGTCGACAAGTTCACCAAGTGGATCGAGGCTAAACCAATCAAGAACCTTGACACCGGTACTGCTGTTAGCTTAATCAGGGAACTAATATTCAGATATGGAGTCCCGCACAGCATCATTACGGATAATGGGTCGAACTTTGACTCGGAGGAATTCAGAGATTTCTGCAACTCCCAAGGCACACGGGTCGACTACGCTTCAGTCGCCCATCCGCAGTCGAATGGACAAGCAGAGCGAGCTAATGGACTGATTCTTAAGGGATTGAAGCCTCGACTGATGCGTGATCTCAAACACGCGTCTGGAGCTTGGGTCGATGAACTCCCCTCAGTACTTTGGGGACTGCGGACCACACCTAATCGGTCGACTGGAAGAACTCCATTCTTCTTGGTCTATGGAGCTGAAGCAGTCTTGCCGAGTGATCTTCTCCACAATGCTCCTCGAGTTGAAATCTACAACGAAGCAGGGGCTGAACAGGCGCGGCAGGACGCAGTCGACCTTTTAGAAGAAGAAAGGGAGATGGCTCTGATATGGTCGATCATCTACCAACAAGACTTGCGTCGTTTCCACGCCAGAAATGTGAGAGGTCGAGCCTTCCAGGAAGGGGATTTGGTTCTCCGAGTGGATCAGCACAAACCACACAAGCTTGCTCCTTCTTGGGAAGGCCCCTTCATCGTCACCAAGGTTCTCCACAACGGGGCATACCGTCTTTACAACGTCGAGCATAATATCGACGAGCCCCGAGCTTGGAACGCGGAGCTGCTCCGCCCATTTTATACTTAAGTTTTATCACTCGGATGAGTTGCAATAAAGTACTTCTGTAGTTCATGGACCTCAAAATAATAGTGTCATAGTTCCTCCATAATTTCTGTCACTTTTATTTTTGTCCAATAAAATTCCCCCTCAGTGGGTGACTTAGCTGCGAATCCGTTTCGTCTAAGTTTGTAAAAATCCTACCGAGTGGTGAGCCAGACTCCCACTCGGAGGCTTAGCTGCGAATCCGTTTCGCCTAAGTTATCAAAATCCTACCGAGTGGTGAGCCAGACTCCCACTCGGAGGCTTAGCTGCGAATCCGTTTTGCCTAAGTTATCAAAATCCTACCGAGTGGTAAGCCAGCCTTCCACTCGGGGGCTTAGTTGCAGTCCAAGGACTCGCCTAAGTTTGTCAAAATCCTACCGAGTGAAGAGCAACCCTCTCACTCGGGGGCTTAGCTGCAGTCCGAGCACTCGCCTAAGTTTGTCAAAATCCTACCGAGTGAAGAGCAACCCTCTCACTCGGGGGCTTAGCTGCAGCCCAGTGCTAGCCTAAGTTATCAAAATCCTTCCAAGTGAAGAGCAAACCTCTCACTCGGGGGCTTAGCTGCAGTCCAAACACTCGCCTAAGTTATAAAAATCCCACCGAGTGAAGAGCAACCCTCTCACTCGGGGGCTTAGCTGCAGTCCGAGCACTCGCCCAAGTTTGTCAAAATCCTACCGAGTGAAGAGCAACCCTCTCACTCGGGGGCTTAGCTGCAGTCCGAGCACTCGCCTAAGTTTGTCAAAATCCTACCGAGTGAAGAGCAACCCTCTCACTCAGGGGCTTAGCTGCAGTCCAAGCACTCGCCTAAGTTATAAAAATCCCACCGAGTGAAGAGCAAACCTCTCACTCGGGGGCTTAGCTGCAGTCCAAGCACTCGCCTAAGTTATAAAAATCCTACCGAGTGAAGAGTAAACCTCTCACTCGGGGGCTTAGCTGCAACCCAGTGCTCGCCTAAGTGGACTGAAGAATAAGTCGATTGCAGTAAAGGCGCCTGGCTTTGAACCTGCAAAAGACATTTCGAGCCAAAGGCAATCGTATTCAAGCACCAAAATCAAGTTTGAATCGATATCTAAAGGAACCGAGAGTGCTCAGGCGTTAAGCCTGTTAAGGTTTATCGGTTACAATTCCACTCGGCATACCGAGGCAAATTTAAAGCGTCGAGCCAGAAGAAGTTTTTTACCCCTCCTGTGGAGGGCTGGAAGGTGCAACGAATTCATCAAGGTCGATTCCGTCGGCGATCCGAGTGGCAGCTGCAAGGAAAGTTTCCATAAAGGACTTGAAGTCGTGTTTCTTGGTGTTGGCCACCCGAAGAGCCGCCAGCTTCTCTTCTCGCGCATCTTTACAGTGGACTCGGGCAAGACACAGAGCAACATCTGCACCACACCGAGCCGAGGACTTCTTCCATTCCTGCACTCGACCAGGGATCGTGTTCAACCGGGCCATCAGCGACTCAAGGTCATTCTGAAGTGTCTCCCCAGGCCAGAGCGTCGAGTCGATGCGAGATGTGGCGGCCTTCAGCCTTGCGAGATAGTCCACGACAGCTGCAACACGAGACTCCAGTCGGAAAACATCCATGGCAACTTCGTCGTTCACCGGAGAATTGACGGGGTCGAGGTTTGGCTCCAGTCGGCTAGTTTCTTCTTCAAAGTTTTGACAAAATTCTGCAAGGATGATCACTAAGTCAAGGAGATGGTCGAATGGAAAAACCACAATTGGAAATGTTTGCCAAGCATAGAGGTTTACCTTCAAGCATAAGAAACAGCTTCTTGGCAAGACTACTCAGGAAGGCCTCCAGATCAGTTTTCTTTCCAGTCAATTTGCTGACTTGGTCGGTCAGGGCAGCTTTATCAGTTTTTAGTCGACTGACCTCCTTGTTGGCGATCCCAAGGGCAGCTTTCAGATTGGTATTGTCTTGTTCAAGCTTGGTGACTGAAGCTAACTTCTCGTCAGCAAGCTTGATCTTCTCAGCGAGTTCGAGGTCTTTCTTCTGTTGGGCCTCCCTTACCTTACCTGCAAGTTACAGCAAGGTCAGATTTTGAAACAAGCAAGGGGAGAAGCAGTCGTCAAGGTCTCACCAAACATACCTTCGGTCTCCTCCTTTGCCTTCGTCAGCTTCTCTTGAACCAGCTTCAAGCTCAGCTCGAGTTGAGTGTGCTTGTTTTCCAGCTCAGAGTAGCGAGCCACAAGATCACAGGAGTTCTGCGAAGAACCAATCGACTAAATGTCAAATATAATTCACTTCCGAGTGAAAAAGGGAAAAACACACGTTTCTAAGACTACAGCTGAATACAAGCATTCGACCGTAGTCTCGGGGACTACACCCAGTGGGTGCACTCAGCGTGCCCCCACTAGTTCTGTTGAAGACAAAGTCGACCAGTCGACCTCAAAAAAGAAGAAGAAGAGAGACGTATTCTTTAAGACTGTAATCAACTGCAAGCAGTCGACCACAGTCTCGGGGACTACACCCAGTGGGTGCACTCAGCGTGCCCCCACCGGTTTGTGAAATCCAGTCGACATAGTCGACTGACAGAAAGATTGACATCATAAAGCCTAAGGCCGACTGCCAGCAGTCGACCTTAGCCTTGGGGACTACACCCAGCGGGTGCACTCAGCGTGCCCCCGCTCACACGGAGTTTAATCGACACACCCAGTGGGTGACTACTATAAAGTCCGGGAAGGAAAAGTTTTTGGTAGCATATCCAACAGAACAAACAGTGGTCGACTGACCTGAACATTGCTTTGAAGGGCAGAACTGGCGTCATAAGCTGCCTGGCTCGCATCCCGGATGGTCTTTAATTGCTCCATCATGATTCCCGCCTGGCGTATCGCTTCCTTCGCCGCGCCAGCTTGGTCCTCTGGGACGTGGTGCGTCGTGAAGAGGGAGGGCTGCTGAGCACTCGTCAATGGATCTGCGAAGGACACCGTGTGTCGAGTGGTGTTCTCTTCCTCCGCAATCAGAATCTCAGGCGCCGTCACGTCCTGGGGCACCTTACTGGCGGACGCTTTCCTACTCCTCCCGCGCTTCAGTGGTTCTTCATCCTCATCATCATCAGGGAGATCGATAACAGTATTGGGTGGAGCTACGGAGAAGAATCAGGATCAGAGATCGCGAGTCAGTCGACTAAGAACGGCGTTAAGAATACAGTACCTGGGTTCGAAGTTGCTGCGTCCTCCATCTCATGGTCATCAGCCCGGGCTGAGGTTTCAGAAGTAGCAGCACTGCAACTCCAAAGGATCAGTCGACTAACTTCAGCGTCGACCAGAGACAAAGTTCACACAAAATAAGAAAATATGAGCAGCACGATTACCCTGATATGGTGGGGATGGACACCTTCATCTTCGGCAGGAGCTTGATCGGCTTCGACGGGGCCGCCCTGGGCTGCTTCGGCGCCTTTTCAGTCGGCACCGGAGAGGTGGTCCGAGGGCGCTTGGTCGACTGAGTGGCGGTCGCAACCCCCTTACCACGTTCGGTCGAAGGGTCGTGGACAAGCTTCGACCGCCTTTCTGAGCGCGGTGGTACGACCTCCTCCTCCTCTTCCTCCTCGTCTTCAACGTCATCTTCATCACCGTCATCATCATCGTCATCATCATCCTCTGCAACGTCCGAGTCCCATTCCTCCTCGTCCTGGCTCTCGCCCCCACTCGCCTCACCCTCCTCAGTCGGAGCTTGTGCCCCATTGGGCATCGAGTACAGCTCGGTGAGGGCCTAGCAGATATCAAGACAAGGATCAGTCGACCAGTCGGCAGGGTAAACAGAAATGAATACGACAAGAACGCAGTGGAGAGCAGAGCAAGTGTACCTTGTTTGGATCGCTGTTGTGGTCGAGTGGAGGAATCCTTCTGGCTCCGCGTGGGTTGTCCTTGTTTCCAGTAACGGCTACCATCCATCTTTCCAGAGTGACATCGTCGACTGCTTCTGGATGGACTCTAGTCTCGTCTTCGGTCCCACGGTACAACCACATGCAGTGGCTCTGGAACTGAAGGGGCTGGATGCGACGCCTAAGGAAGACCTCCAGGAGATCCATGCCCGTCACTCCCTCCCGAACCAACTGCACCACGCGCTCCATCAGCATCTTCACGTCAGCTTTCTCCTCCGGAATCAACTTCAGAGGGGAGGGCTTGTTCACTCGGTCCATGGTAAACGGAGGGAGTCCACTCGACTGCCCTGGCGTCGACTGGACCTGGCAGTAGAACCAAGTCGACTGCCAGCCTCTGACGGACTCGGGAAAGGTCATGGGCGGGAAGGTGCTCTTATTCCTCATCTGAATCCCCAGACCCCCACACATTTGGACAACTCGGGTTTTCTCATCACCTGGGCTCGCCTTCTTCACGGTCTGAGAGCGACACGTGAATATATGCTTGAACAAACCCCAGTGCGGTCGACAGCCCAAGAAACCCTCACACATGGACACAAATGCGGCAAGATAGGCGATAGAGTTTGGGGTAAAGTGGTGGAGCTGCGCTCCAAAGAAATTCAAGAAGCCACGGAAGAAAACACTCGGCGGCAAGGAAAATCCACGATCAACATGGGTGGCCAAGAGCACACACTCACCCTCTTCTGGCTGGGGCTGCCACTCCTTCCTCGGAAGCCTCGCAGCTCCATGAGGGATCAAGCCCTCGTTGGCCATGTCGAGGAGGTCATTCTCTGTGATGGTCGACTGGATCCAGTCTCCTTGGACCCAGCCCTTCGGCAGGCGGGATCTGGACGAGGACCCGCCGCGGCTGGTGGATCTCCCCTTTGCCTTCTCCGACGCCGACGCCTTCTTCGCACGTTCCAGCGCCGCCGTCTTCTCCTTGGCCATGGTTGCCGGCGAGATGCGCGAAGGGAAGTGGTGCGGGGGCGAGGGCGAGCACGCTGGGCGGGGAAGAAAGAAGCAGAGAGAGAGAGAGAGAGAAAATGACTGAGGCACAGTACAGAAATCCTCGCCGGGCGCATTTATAAGGTCCCTTCCGAGTGGATGACAGGTGGGCCCGGTCGATCTAATCATATCAGGAACAGTTATGCAGACGGGATACGTGGCGAAAAAAGCGGTGCGGAGATCGAGGCGTCTATGTCCCGTCCCATCCGAACGCCGCGGTCCGCTCCACTTCGCGCGCGTCCCCAAATTTCGCATCCCGCGGAATCCGCGAACAGCAGATCAGTCTGTCAGACACGGGGTTTCCAGCGATCCGTCGCTCGGAGATCGTCGAAGCCCGAAAGATCACTCGACGCAAGAATAGAATGGATCGAGTCGACTGAAGACAAGTTGCTCACTGTCGACGAAGAGATTCTTTGGTCCAGGACAACGCACGACCAGAGCGCAAAGGTTAATCGGAAACGACATCAACTCCTTCCTCACTCGAAGCCTCAATCCATTCGGGGGCTAATGATGGGGTTATGTACCTAGGGTAGGGTCATGGACCTGATCTAAGTACCTTACCCAAGGACACCCTTAGAAGAAGTCGCCTTCCAGTCGACCAACGAGCGACACACTCGACTGTCTTGAAGGACTCGACCACGAAGACTCACTCGACCACCAGAAGGTCAAGAGGCACTCTGCACTGCAACGGCCTGTAATCAAGTAGACTTTATGATAGTAAAGGCACTTTATGTGGGGCGTTACCAGTAACGCCCCAGACTTAACTCGCCTTAAACCCTCTCCTACGTGGGCTGGCTGGGGTCCTGGCGCACTCTATATAAGCCACCCCCCTCCACAGGCAGAAGGGTTCGGCACCTTGTAACTCATATACTCATAATCCACTCGACCGCCTCCGGGCTCCGAGACGTAGGGCTGTTACTTCCTCCGAGAAGGGCCTGAACTCGTACATCCTTTGTGTTTACAACCTCTCCATAGCTAGGACCTTGCCTCTCCATACCTACCCCCCCACTCTACTGTCAGGCTTAGAACCACGACAAACACTTTCTCAAAACAATCATAATATGATATAGCAAGATGGTATCTCGCTAGCCCTTTCTGAGACCGCAAAACATCAATGCAGAGCACCTTTAAAGATTAAGTACTGACTAGACATTGTAATTCATGGTAAAAGAGATCCATCCACAGTCATACTCAATGTAAACTAACAGTAATGGATGCAAATGACAGCGGTGCTCTCTAACTGGTGCTTTTTAATAGGAGGATGATGACTCAACATAAAAGTAAATAGATAGGCCCTTCGCAGAGGAAAGCAGGGATTTGTAGAGGTGCCAGAGCTCGGTTTTGAAATAGATATGAATAATATTTTGAGCGGTATACTTTCATTGTCAACATAACAACCGAGAGATCTCGATATCTTCCATTCTACACACATTATAGGCGGTTCTCAAGCAGAATGGTAAAGTTTATACTCCCCCACCAGCAACAAGCATCAATCCATGGCTTGCCCGAAACAACGGGTGCCTCCAACTAACAACAACCCTGGGGGAGTTTTGTTTGCAATTATTTTGACTTGAGTTGAGCATGGGACTGGGCATCCCGGTATCCAGCCATTTTCTCGTGAATGAGGAGCGGAGTCCACTCCTCTTGAGAATAACCTGCCTAGCATGGAGGATACAGACAGCCCTAGTTGATACATGAGTTATTCGAGCATACAAAACAGAATGTTTATTTGAAGGTTTAGAGTTTGGCACATACAAATTTACTTGGAATGGCAGGTAGATACCCTATATAGGAAGGTATGGTGGACTCATAAGGAATAACTTTGGGGTTTATGGAATTGGATGCACAAGCAGTATTCCCGCTTAGTACAAGTGAAGACTAGAAAAAGACTGGGAAGCGACCAGCTAGAGAGCGACAACAGTCATGAACATGCATTGAAATTAATCAACACCGAATGCAAGCATGAGTAGGATATAATTCACCATGAACATAAATATCGTAGAGGCTATGTTGATTTTGTTTCAACTACATGCGTGAACATGTGCCAAGTCAAGCAACTCGAATCATTCAAAGGAGGATACCACCCCATCATACCACATCACAACCATTTTAATAGCATGTTGGCACGCAAGGTAAACCATTATAAACTCCTAGCTAATTAAGCATGCCATAAGGAACTACAATCTCTAATTGTCATTGCAAACATGTTTCTTTCGTAATAGGCTGAATCAGGAACAATGAACTAATCATATTTACAAAAACAAGAGAGGTCGAGTTCATACCAGCTTTTCTCATCTCAATCAGTTCATCATATAATCATCATTATTGCCTTTCACTTGCACGACCAAATAGTATGGAAAATAATAATAGTGCACGTGCATTGGACTAAGCTAGAATATGCAAGCATTCAATTCAAGAGAGAAGACAAGGTAATATGTGCTCTTTGTTAGATCATCAGTAATGCATATGCGAGCCACTCAATATTTTCATTGTGGTCTTCTCCCAAAGAAATAAAACTATTTACACGGGAAAGCTCCCAAGAAGAAAAAGAAGAACGAGAAATCTTTTTGGGTTTTCCTTTTTAATTACTACTACTACAGGCATGAAAATTAAACTAACTAAAATCTACAACTAATTTTTTTGGTTTTTCTTAAGGTTTTTCAAACACACAAGAACAAAGTGAGAAAATGAAAATAAACTAGCATGGATGATACAATGAAAAAGTATGAGCACTGACAACTGGCATGAGTGTGTGAACATGAATGTAATGTCGGTGAGAGATACGTACTCCCCCAAGTTTAGGCTTTTGGCCTAAGTTGGTCTATGCCCATGGATCAAAGTTGTAGTTGGGGTCGTACTGAGATGCAGCGGCAATTGCCTGATGAGCTGCAGCTTGGAGGCGAGCTGCCTCCGCCCTCCTCTCGTACTCGGTCGCCTCCTCCCTGGTTATAACATATCTCCCTTTTGCCTGAAAGTCAAAGAAAGCAGGAGCAGGGAGAGCGACATGATAGGTGTGTCGTCTGTCGAAGATTAGTCGGTACTGGAGGAACTGATTGTTCCTCTCAACAAATTGATGACGAACCATGGCATTATAATCTAAATAAGCAGGAGGAAACTCAATATCATCTCCACGTATGGGTATCTCAAGAAAATCAGCTAAACGGGTTGCATAAATTCCACCAAAGAAATCTCCACCAATACTATTATTATGCAACCTACGTGCAACAATGACCCCCAAGTTATATTGTCTATCTTATAATACATCACTTTTGAGAACACTAAGATCAAGAACACACATGTGACATGCCTCATCCTTACCGTTAATGCATCTACCTATGAAGAGAGCAAAATAATGTATTGCAGGAAAATGAATGCTCCCTATGGTAGCTTGCGTGATTTTCCTAGATTCCCCCACAGTTATACTAGCAAGAAAGTCTTTATATTCAGATTTGTGAGGTTCACTAACATTACCCCACTGTGGGAGTTTACAAGCACTATTAAAATCTTCTAAGTCCATGGTATAAGATTTATCATAAAGATCAAATAGGACAATTTGAGAATTGCGTGATGATGTAAATTTAAACCTTCTCACAAATGAATCAGTTAAATAGAGGTACTGACGGCACTTATCTGCCACGAAGCTCTCAAGATCGGCGTTACGCACATATGCTTCAAATTCCTCCTTAATCCCTGCCCGAACCATGAAGTCCTCTGACGGCCATTCACAAGGCCGCACTTGAGCCTCCCTTGGTAGTTCATTGTCCGGCTCGCGTATTTCGGGCCTGGGTCCTTGCTTTCTTGAGGAACCACCTTGGTACATTTTCCTAAACATATTTATTCCTTTAAAAAAATTCTGAAATTTTTAGTGACTCAAAATAAAAATGAACCAAACTCAACAAAATTGATAACAACTACTCCTACAAGTGTCTAGAGGCTATATCATGCATTAAAACTACTTTTGACCACATAAATTTGACATGAAAGCTCAAGAACAAGGTTACATAAGCAGCAAAAATTTGCAATAAATAAAGCACTACAACAAAAACTAATTGGACCATTGGAGGAGTCACATACTAAAGAACAGTCCCCCAAAGCAGTTTTGTGAATGGAGCTTTGAGCAAGGAGATCAAAAATGGTAGCAAGATGAGCAAGAACTCGGGTTTGAGCTGGCTAGTGATTTTTTTGGGAGGAAGGAGTGTGTGGTGGCTGGAATAAGTGGAGGGGACCCACGTGGGGTCCACGAGGCAGGGGGCGTGCCTAGGGGGTGGGCGCGCCCTCCACCCTCGTGGGCACGTGGCTGCTCCCCCTGCTGTGTTCTTAGTGCTAGATATTCTCAAATATTCTATAAAAATCATATTTAAATTTCAGGGCATTTGGAGAACTTTTATTTTTGGAGGATTTTTTATTGCATAGATAATTCACAAAATAGACAGAAAATACTATTTGTACTTTATTTGATATAAATAACAAAAAGTAAAAAGAGGGTACACAGAGTTGTGTTTTCTAACTTCATCAATCTCATGCTCATCAAAAAGAATCTACTAACAAGGTTGATCAGGTCTTATTAACAAACTCATTTCGAATAACATGAAATCAGAGAAATTTCGAATAACACTAGGTTACCTCTACGGGGATATGCATGTCCCCAACAATAAGAATATCATATTTCTTCTTGATAGTAGGAAGAGGAAATTCAAAACCTCCAATAGTAATAGTTGAAATTTTTCCAATAGAATGATACTATGGACTTGAGGTTGTTTTCTCGGAAAGTGTATTGTATGCTCATTACCATTAACATGAAAAGTGACATCGCCTTTTTTGCAATCAATAACAGCCCCTGCAGTATTCAAAAAGGGTCTACCAAGGATAATCGACATACTATCGTCCTCGGGAATATCAAGAATAACAAAGTCTGTTAAAATAGTAATGTTTGCAACCACAACAGGCACATCCTCACAAATACCGACAGGTATAGCAGTTGAGTTATCAGCCATTTGCAAAGATATTTCAGTAGGTGTCAACTTATTCAGATCAAGTCTATGATATAAAGAGAGAGGCATAACACTAACACCGGCTCCAAGATCACATAAAGCAGTTTTAACATAGTTTCTTTTAATGGAGCATGGTATAGTTGGTGCTCCTGGATCCCCAAGTTTCTTTGGTATTCCACCCTTAGAAGTGTAATTAGCCAGCATGGTGGAAATTTCAGCTTCCGATATCTTTCTTTTATTAGTAACAATATCTTTCATGTACTTAGCATAAGGATTCATTTTAAGCATATCATTCAAACGCATACGCAAAAAGATAGGTCTAATCATTTCAGCAAAGCGCTCAAAATCCTCATCATCCTTTCTCTTGGATGGTTTAGGAGGAAAAGACATGGGTTTCTGAACCCATGGTTCTCTTTCTTTACCGTGCTTCCTAGCAACAAAGTCTCTCTTATCATAACGTTTATTCTTTGATTGTGGGTTATCAAGATCAACATCATGTTCAATCTCTACATCATTATCATTGCTAGGTTGAGCATCAACATGAACATCATCATTAACATTATCACTAGGTTCATGTTCATTACTTGATTGTGTTTCAGCATCAGAAACAGAAATATCATTGGGATTCTCAGGTGTGTCAACAACGGGTTAACTAGAAGCATGCAGAGTCCTATCATTTTTCTTCTTCTTCTTAGAAGAACTAGGTGCATCAACATTAGTTCTCTGAGAATCTTGCTCAGTTCTCTTAGGGTGGCCCTTAGGATACAAAGGTTACTGAGTCATTTTACCCCCTCTAGTTATAACTCTAACAACATTATCATTTTTCTTATTATTTAATTAACTGACAAATCATTCTGACTTTAAGCACTTGTTCTACTTGAGTGGTAACCATAGAAGCACGTTTACTAATAAGTTTAAGTTCACCTTTAACACTAGCCATATAATCACTCAAGTGTTCAAGCATATCAGCATTGTGTTTCAATTGTCTACCAACATAAGCATTGAAGTTTTCTTGTTTAACAATAAAGTCATCAAACTCATCCAAGCATTGGCTAGCAAAGTTAGTAAATGGAATTTCACATTTATCAAATCTATAGAGAGAATTTACCTTTACTACCTGTGTCGGGTTATCAAGACCATGTATTTATTCAATAGGTGGTAAATTCTTAACATCTTCAGCTTTAATACCTTTTTATTTCATAGATTTCTTTGCCTCTTGCATATCTTCAGGACTGAGAAATAGAATACCCCTTTTCTTCGGAGTTGGCTTAGGAGTTGGTTCAGGAAGTGTCCAATTATTTTCATTAGTCAACATATTATTCAATAGAAATTCAGCTTGATCAACAGTTTTTCCCTTGAAAACACAACCAGCACAACTATCCAGGTGGTCTCTGGAAGTATCGGTTAGTCCATTATAAAAGATATCAAGTATTTCATTTTTCTTGAGAGGATGATCAGGCAAAGCATTAAGTAATCGGAGAAGCCTCCCCCAAGCTTGTGGGAGACTCTCTTCTTCAATTTGCACAAAATTATATATTTCCCTTAAGGCAGCTTGTTTCTTATGAGCGGGGAAATATTTAGCAGAGAAGTAATAAATCATATCCTGGGGACTACGCACCCAACCAGGATCAAGAGAGTTAAACCATGTCTTAGCATTACCCTTTAGTGAGAACGGAAAGAACTTAAGGATAAAGTAATAGCGAGTTTTCTCATCATGAGTAAACAGGGTGGCTATATCATTTAATTTAGTAAGATGTGCCACAACAGTTTCAGATTCATAACCATAAAAAGGATCAGATTCAACCAAAGTAATTAACTCAGGATCGACAGAGAAATCATAATCCTTATCAGTAATAAAGATAGGTGAAGTAGCAAAAGCAGGGTCATATTTCATTCTAGCATTCAAGGACTTTTCTTTAAGCTTAGCTAATAATTTCTTAAGATCACATCTATCATTGCAAGATAAGAAATCTCTAACAGTTTCTTCATCCATTACACAACCCTCAGGCACAACAGGCAATTCATATCTAGGGGGAGAATCTTCATCATCACTTTCATCAATATTATCATATTCAATAATTTCATTCTCTCTAGCCCTAGCAAATTGTTCATCAAGAAATTCACCTAGTGGCACAGTATTATCAAGCATAGAAGTAGTTTCATAATAAGCATCATGCAAAGCAGAAGTGACATCATCAATAACATGCATCCTATCAAAATCAATAGCATGTGTAGGTGTCACAAGTTTACTCAAAACAGAAGGTGAATCAAGTGCAGAGCTAGATGGCAGTTCCTTACCTCTCCTCATAGTTGAGGGAAAAATCTTGGTTCTTTGATCTTTCAAGTTCTTCATAGTGATAAGCAGATATAAATACCAAGTGACTCAAAGAATAGAGCTATGCTCCCCGGCAACGACGCCAGAAAATAGTCTTGATAACCCACAAGTATAGGGGATTGCAACAGTTTTTGAGGGTAGAGTATTCAACCCAAATTTATTGATTCGACACAAGGGGAGCCAAAGAATATTCTCAAGTATTAGCAGCTGAGTTGTCAATTCAACCACACCTGGAAACTTAATATCTGCAGCAAATTGTTTAGTAGCAAAGTAATATGATAGTAGTGGTAACGGTAGCAAAAGTAATATTTTTGGTTTTATAGTGATTGTAACAGTAGCAATGGAAAAGTAAATAAGAGAAGAACAATATATGAAAAGCTCATAGGCGATGGATCAGTGATGGAGAATTATGTCGGATGCGATCGATCATGCAACAGTTATAACATAGGGTGACACAGAACTAGCTCCAGTACATCAATGTAATGTAGGCATGTATTCCGAATATAGTCATACGTGCTTATGGAAAAGAACTTGCATGACATCTTTTGTCCTACCCTCCCGTGGCAGCGGGGTCCTATTGGAAACTAAGGGATATTAAGGCCTCCTTTTAAAAGAGCACCAGACCAAAGGATTAACACATAGTGAATACATGAACTCCTCAAACTACGGTCATCATCGGTAAGTATCCTGATTATTGTCACTTCGGGGTTAACAGATCATAACACATAATAGGTGACTATACACTTGCAAGATAGGATCAAGAACTCACATATATTCATGAAAACATAATAGGTTCAGATCTAAAATCATGGCACTCGGGCCCTAGTGATAAGCATTAAGCATAGCAAAGTCATAGCAACATCAATCACAGAACATAGTGGATACTAGGGATCAAACCCTAACAAAACTAACTCGATTACATGATAAATCTCATCCAACCAATCACCATCCAGCAAGCCTAAGATGGAATTACTCATGCACGACGGTGAGCATCATGAAATTGGTGATGGAGGAAGGTTGATGATGACGATGGCGACGGATTCCCCTCTCCAGAGCCCCGAACAGACTCCAGATCAGCCCTCTCAAGAAAGTTTAGGGCTTAGCGGCGGCTCCATATTGTAAAACGCAATGAATCCTTTTCTTTGATTTTTTTTTCTCCCCGAACACGAATATATGGAGTTGGAGTTGAGGTCAGTGGAGCGTCAGGGGGCCCACGAGGCAGGGGGCGCGCCTCCACCCTCGTGGACAGGGTGTGGGCCCCCTGGCGTGGATTCTTCTTCCAGTATTTTTTATATATTCCAAAAATAATCTCCGTTTATTTTCAGGTCATTCCGAGAAGTTTTATTTCTGCACAAAAATAACACCATGGCAATTCTGCTGAAAACAGCGTCAGTCCGGGTTAGTTCCATTCAAATCATGCAAGTTAGAGTCCAAAACAAGCGCAAAAGTGCTTGGAAAAGTAGATACGATGAAGACGTATCAGGCGGCGACAGCTACAGGCGCCGCGCGTCACTGTAACGGGAAGGGCGATGGCTGCGGTTGACGGCGGTGCGCCATCGGGCGCGGATCGGCGGCGGCGGCGCGGAGGGCCTGTTGGACTGTTCGGCGGTGTCTCTGGTCAGATCTGATCTGGTCGGTGCAGCCGGCGGTGGTAGCCATCTCCTCCGTCGAAGGTGGTCGGCCTGAGGCTGGATGGTTGGATCTCGAGCTCTGTCATCTAGTCCCGGCTGCTGAAAGGACATGCAATGCCCCCACGTGTGGTTTTGGTAATTGATGACATTCTCTATGGACTAATGGTTGCATTGAGTTATATTGGAAGGATTTTTCCATAGGCATTTCTTGAAGTCCATGTGTTGGTTTCAAGGAGTTGATGAGTTGACCAAGGTGCTATTAAGGAAATATCCAAAGATTGGTCATGTAACACCCACAATGCAGCTATATCTCCCACGTGTCGGGGCACGACTTAGAGGCATAGCCGCATGGTAGGCATGTCGCAAGAGGGGTAATCTTTACGCATCCCATGTACTGAATAAGAAAGGGATAAAGAGTTGTCTTACAATCGCCACTTCACACAAATACAAGTTAAACATACATCATCCATAATACAATCAAAGGTCCGACTACGGAACCAAAATAAAAAAAGAAAACCCCAAATGCCAGATCCCCAATCGTCCCAACTGGGCTCCACTACTGATCAACAGGAAACGAAACAACACAACGAACAAGATCTTCATCGAGCTCCCACTTGAGCTCGGTTGCGTCACCTGCACTGGTATCATCGGCACCTGCAACTGTTTGGAAGTATCTGTGAGTCACGGGGACTCAGCAATCTCACACCCGCGAGATCAAGACTATTTAAGCTTATGGGTAGGAAAGGGTAGTGAGGAGGAGCTGCAGCAAGGACTAAGCATATATGGTGGCTAACATACGCAAATAAGAGCGAGAAGAGAAGCAACGCAGCAGTCGTGAACTAGAAGTGATCAAGAAGTGATCCTGAAACTACTTACGTTCAAGCATAACACAAGAACCGTGTCCACTTCCCAGACTCCGCCGGAAAGAGACCATCACGGCTACACACGCGGTTGATTCATTTTAATTAAGTTAAGTATCAAGTTCTCTACAACCTGATATTAACAAATTCCCATCTGCCCATAACCGCGGGCACGGCTTTTGAAAGTTCAAAACCCTGCAGGGGTGTCCCAACTTAGCCCATCACAAGCTCTCACGGTCAACGAAGGATATTCCTTCTCCCAGGAAGACCCGATCAGACTCGGAATCCCCGTAACAAGACATTTCGACAATGGTAAAACAAGACCGCCCGATGCGCCGACATCCCGATAGGAGCTGCACATATCTCGTTCTCAGGGTAACACCGGATGAGACATCCTACGAGTAAAACCAAACCTCAAGTTTCCCCGAGGTGGCCCCGCAGTCTACTCGGTTCGGACCAACACTTAGACAAGCACTGGCCCGGGGGCTTAAAATAAAGATGACCCTTGGGTAGGAAAGGTAATAGGTTGTTAGGCAAATGTAAAACCAAGGTTGGGCCTTGCTGGAGGAGTTTTATTCAAAGCGAACTATCAAGGGGTTCCCATAACACCCAACCACGTAAGGGGCGCAAAATCAAGGAACATAACACCGGTATGACGGAAACTAGGGCGACAAGAGTAGAACAAAACACCAGGCATAAGGCCGAGCCTTCCACCCTTTACCAAGTATATAGATGCATTAATTAAATAAGAGATATTGTGATATCCCAACAATAACCATGTTCCAACAAGAAACAAACTTCATCTGCACCTGCAACTAGCAACGCTATAAGAGGGGCTGAGCAAAGCGGTAACATAGCCAAACAACGATTTTCTAGGAAGGTGGGTTAGAGGATTGACATGGCAATATGGGAGGCATGATATATCAAGTGGTAGGTAGCGCAGCATGGCAATAGAGCGAGCAACTAGCAAGCAAAGATAGAAATGATTTCTAGGGTATGGTCATCTTGCCTGAAATCCCGCAAGGAAGAAGAACGAGTCCATGAAGAAGACAAACGGACGTAGTCGAACGGATCCTCAAAAACGCGACATTATCGAAACTAACCCGAAGAAGCAACACTGAAAAGAAGGAAACAACATGGTAAACAACCAAGCATAAACATGGCATGATGCACAATCAAGTATGATGCATGTCTGGTTTAATGAGGCATGGCATGGCAAAATGCACAAGCAAGACTACAAGTTACATGTAGCTCAATATGCAATGAGTTGCATATTGACGGAACACCACAACAGTTATTTAGTTCTCTCTTGTTATGCACCCAACAATATTAAATGTTGATTAACATGGCAAGAGGGTGCAGCATATGAAAACTAACTATCTAGTCAAGTTTAAATGAGGTCGAAACAACAAACAACAATTCCGGTAAATCCTCATGTGCATTTAGCAATTTAATGCAAACAATAATTTTAAACATTTAAATGTTATTATCATGATGTGAATGACATGTGCAAGTTTTATGTTGTATTTAAGAAAATGTTGACAAGAGCATATTATGAAGCATTAGTCATCGTGGTGGAAACGGAAGGGGTGCCACGACAACGAATCCGAAAATGATGCCACGACAACATATCGGTTCCAGTACCTCATGGAGATACCGGTGCAAAGAAAGTGTGGCGGGAGCGTGCAAAAGATGGTGGGGTGATCCCGGTTACCGGGTTCCCACAAGTCGATGGCATGGAAGCGAGAGACACTACAGACACGGAGCATACAAAGGGTGCATCTCATACAACACAAGCATTCGTACACGAGCGTCGTCTCGGCGGTTATACCTTCGAAGTGTGCGTTTTCGAAGCGGTTTGAGTTCGATGTGGTGTAGGGGAAGTAGACGTTCTCAAGACGTTCGTAGTGGAAGTAGTCGTTCTCGCATGCTCTAGGGTCGACGGTAGAGGTTCTCGCGATCTCGGTGACGGTAGTGGTACATGTTTATCGTTGCACGAGTTTCCGTAGATGTTCGGGGTCACGGCGAGGAACTTGATGCATCGTTGAACTTGGCGTCCGAGGAATCCCGCGTAGTCGAACATGAGTAATAGGCGAACTTGACGGTTCCGTTACATGGTTCTTCGGAGACGGTAGTTGTTCTCGGTTCGTAGACGAGCTTGACGGATCCGAAGGCTCCGGCCATCGGAGTACTTGGTGCAACGCCGTGTAGTTGTACGTTTTGAAGCGAAACTTTGTCATCTGAAGGTGTGCTTGGCGAACAACGGTCGTCGTGGAAGTAGTGGTACTTAGACGTTTCGGTCAACACTCGTTCGGGCATCCAAGGTCTTGCGGGTCTGGTTCTTGGCGTCTTGTCGAGTCCCAGCGACGGTGGTCGTACACGACGCGTTGTGGAAGTAGTTGTACTCACGGTCTTCGGTAACAGTAGTCCTACGTGTATCGACAAGGTACTTGGCATATCCTTGGTCCTTCGGGTTCAGTCTTGGCGATTTCGTACATGGTAGAAGGGGTACTGGATAGTTTTGGCACTTGGCAAAAAATCCTGTGACGGTGTATGATGATCTTGGTTCGGGATTTGGCATCGTTCAACAGGGTACTTCTCGGGACAACCGACAAAACAGAGAAGCACGAGGGGCACTGGTCAGGATGGGGCTCAGATCCTTTTTTTTTTACGGGGCTCAGATCCTTAGCAAGGAAGAGATGCAGGGGTTCGAACGGAGCCGAGGCTAGGCCTGTGGAAGCAGGGAATGACGAGTGAGACCGACAGAGGAGCTGCAAGAGCGGCGCTCATGGGAGAAGGCAAGGCGGTGCAGCGCTGGACGAACAGGAGCGTCGAGGATGGCAGGGTGTAGGCGAACCATGGAGGCCGGCGGTGCCATGGCTGTGCGGGTCAGGCGAGCTCACGACAGGAGGCGCTCGGGCGCGGGGTAGAGCTTGGTCGTGGTGGCGGCTGGGTTCTTGTCGGTGGAGGAGGCTGACGGAGAGCGCCGAGGTGGAGGCGGCCTGATCCGGCGGCGGGGAGCTCCAGCGGAGTAGGCAGGATGGCGGCGACAACCATGGGGGCTCCTGCTCCTGTTGGGCGATGAAGACAGGTGCAGTGCACATGGCAGGGGCGGAGACGCGGCGCTCCGGGTCACCGGTGCGAGGGGAGAAGGGCGACGAGCGTGCGGCTCCCGGCGGAGCTCGGGCTCCCGGCGAGAAAGACGAACTAGGAGGAGGAGAGATGGGGATCGGGCAAAGGAGCGATGCGTGTGTGCGTGCAGCGCTGCTGGCGGCGGTGAGGGAACGAGAAGAGATGGGATCGAGCGGAGGCCTCTCCTGCGGCTGGGGTTAGAAGGGAATGGGCCTTGGAGGCCGGCCCAGTGGAGAGGGAGGCGCCTAGGCGCAGATGGGCCTGCATGGCTGTCCTCTCTTCTCCCCCACAACCTCTCTTCTCAAAACAGAGGAGAGAAAGAAAAAAAAAAGAAAGGAAGCAAAAGAGAGAAAAGAAAGGGGCTAGAGGAAGGATTTGGGCACGCGGATTATTTTCCCGAAGTCACAAGAATGTGTTGGTTCCAAGAAAATAGAAATGGCCAAGATTGAAAGATAAGAATTCAAACTCATTTGAATTTAATTCAAATGGGTTTGAACTAGGATGAGGTTTTAGGAGTATCCAAAAATGTTGAGAATTTTGGTAGAGCTCCGGAAAGTGACGAAAGAATTTAGGGAAAAGTTTGGAGACGAGGAATTTAGTAAGAAAAGCATGGAATATTTTGCAAGTGTGTTGTGGTAAATTCCAAAGGATGGAATATTTATTATAGCCCCCTAATATTGGGGGGACATGTTATAAAGAGAATCATCATGTGAATATCCCTCGATTTAAATGAATCGAAGATCCATACAATTTAATCGGATGAGTTTTAAGACGAGGTGCAAGATGACATGATGCAATGCACATGAGGCAAAAAAGAAAGCAACGAACCAAACAAATCACATGACGAAACTCGGAAACCATGGAAGGCATCTAAAGCTCCGGTCTTGGGGCGTTACAGGTCATGTGAGTGTTGAGCTTATTGCAAGCATGTCTTGAAGAAGAAGATTGTGTGACCATTCATGTTTACCTTCAATACATCATCCAAATGAAGAGAGTTGGAAAGATTCAAGGTTGATCAAGACTAAGTCAAGAGTGAATCAAGTTGATCAACTCACAAAGCGTAGAAGAAGTACCGAGAGGGATCAAGTGATCCCATGGTATGGTAAGCATTGTCCATTGCGCTTTGTGTACTAACCCATGGTCTATGTGAGACTTCTATGTGGGGTTAGGTACGTGTCCATGGGCTTGCGTCAAGAGGAAGATATCACTCACCCCATGGAGAGGATGACATCAAGTGGTCATCGTCATCAAGATTGTCGTGTGCAAGTTCAAGTGGAGCATCACGAAGATATCAAGTGCTTGAAGCTTGTCGTCCATTGTGATGTCAATGGACTTGTGAAGATGTGTCGAAGAGTGGCTCACCCATAGTGGAGTATGGGGGAGGAATCAACTAGTCTTAATCGAGCCAACACAATCAAGAAAGATGGTCCAACTTGAGGAAGTTAAGATCTTCGTCATCTAGCTCAAGTGGACTATGTGCAAGGCAAAGGTTTTCCCTTGATAGGTTTTCTATTTTACCGGTCTCATGGTGGTAGATGGGTGACCGGGTTGTAGGATCGATTGCCGTACTATCAAGGGGGGTCTCTAGTCAGTAGCTTGATTGTATCATTCATCGAGAGCTCAAACCATTGCATCCTTTCATCATCTTTCTTGGTTCTTGTTTGGTTCTTCTCCTTGTGATATTTGGAGCTTATGGTCATCTTCATGACCAGCTCGAGTTCATCGAAAGCCGATTTCATATGCATCTTCTTTTGTGTTTTCGGTGTTGGAGTTTTTGCTGGTCTTATTTGAGAAAGGGTTCTCACCATTTTATTTTGGGTTTTTTCTCAATTTCTATTTCTTGATATTTCTATCAAGATTGTGTTTTCTCTTGTCTTTAGCTTTCCAACAAACTTGATTTCGTCGAATTTGGAGCTTGTATGCCAAAGTTGCGGTTGTTTTGATCTTACTTGTTTTACATAGAGAGGTTGTACCGCCCCTTAGAGAGGTTGTATCGGTTGACCGATACAACCAGTGTTTGGAGCGGTTGTACCGCTCCAGAATTGGTCCGAAGCTTGTACCGGCCATGTACCACTCTACCACCGGTCTGGGTTCTGTTGTGGAGCGGTTCTTGGGCGGTTGTGAAGCGGTTGTACCGGTTAGTTTAGTTTAACCCGTACTACCAGTTCCCCGGGTTGTTGTACCACTTAGGGATTTTTCCTACAGGTTGGTTTTTCCTCTGCTTTGACCGGGTGTACTGGTTCATGCACCGGTTGTACCGGTCCTATAGTTTTCTGCACATAACGGGCAGATTCGTGGGGACCTATAAAAGGGGGGTCTTCTTCCCCTTTGGACCCCATCCTTTGAGCTCATGTTTTTCCCCATTGTTGACCTTCTTCGAGCTTGCTTTCTCTCAATCCCTCCAATGATTCTTGCTAGTTCTTGAGGGAAAAGAGAGAGGAGATCTAGATCTATGTTTCCACCAATCACTTTCTCCTCTGTGAGGGGAACCCTTTGGATCTAGATCTTGGATTTCTTGGTGTTCTCCTTCTTGTTCTTCCTCTCATTTTCCTCCCTAGCATTTGTTGCTTTGGTGGGATTTGGGAGAGAAGGACTTGGACACTCCGTGTGCCCTTGCCATTGCATTTGGTGCATCGGGTTGAGTCCTCCACGGTGATACGTGGAAGTTACAAGTTGAGAAGCTTATTATTCTTGGGTGCTTGGTACCCTTGAGCTTGTTCCTCTTGGGTGCTTCGGCGCCCTAGACGGTTGGTGGTGTTCAGAGCTCAATCATTGTGGTGTAAAGCTCCGGGCAAGCATTGGGGTCTCCAATTAGGTTGTGGAGATCGGCCCGAGAAATTTGACGGGTTCCGGTGACCGCCCTAAGGGTTGCCAAAGTGTACAGGTTCGGTGACCGCCCCCAAGGGTTGCCATTTGTACAGGTTCGATGACCACCTCAAGGGTCCCTTAGTGGAATCACGACATCTTACATTGAGCGAGGGCCTGAGGAGATTACAGTGGCCCAAGTGGATTCTTGGGGAGCATTGTGCCTCCACACCGCTCCGAACGAAGATTAGCATCCGCAAGGGTGTGAAGTTCAGGATACATCGTCGTCTCTGCGTGCCTCGGTTATCTCTTACCCAAGCCCTTTACTTATGCACTTTACTTTGTGATAGCCATATTGTTCTTTGTCATATATCTTGCTATTGGGGAAGATAGTATTTCAATAAATTTCCTAAGATCACACAAGATCTATCTAGGAGAAGCATAGCAACGAGCGGGGAGAGTGTGTCTACGTACCATCGTAGACCGAAAGCGGAAGCATTTAGTAACACGGTTGATGTGGTCGAACGTCTTCGCGATCCAACCGATCAAGTACTGAACGCACAACACCTCCGCGATCTACACACGTTCAGCTCGGTGACGTCCCTTGAACTCTAGATCCAGCTGAGGCCGAGGGAGAGTTTCGTCAGCACGATGGCGTGGTGACGGTGATGATGAAGTTACCGACGCAGGGCTTCGCCTAAGCACTACGACAATATAACCAAGGTGTTAATCTATGGAGGGGGGCACCACACACGGCTAAGAAATCAACTTGTGTGTCTATGGGGTGCCCCCTCCCCGTACATAAAGGAGGGGAGGAGGGGGCCGGCTGGCCACAAGGGGCGCGCCCAAGGGGGGGTGTCGGTGTCAAAACCGGCGGATCTCGGGTAGGGGGTCCCGAACTGCGCGTCTAGGCGGATGGTAACAGGAGGCATGGGACACAATGTTTTACCCAAGTTCGGGCCCTCTTGATGGAGGTAAAACCCTACGTCCTGCTTGATTAATATTGATGATATGGGTAGTACAAGAGTAGATCTACCACGAGATCAGAGAGGCTAAACCCTAGAAGCTAGCCTATGGTATGATTGTTGTTCGTCCTACAGACTAAAAACCCTCCGGTTTATATAGACACCGGAGAGGGCTAGGGTTACACAGAGTCGGTTACAATGGTAGGAGATCTACATATCTGTGTCACCAAGCTTGCCTTCCACGCCAAGGAAAGTCCCTTCTGGACACGGGACGAAGTCTTCAATCTCATATCTTCATAGTCCAGGAGTCCGGCCGAAGGTATAGTCCGGCTATCCGGACACCCCCTAATCCAGGACTCCCTCAGTAGCCCCTGAACCAGGCTTCAATGACGACGAGTCCGGCGCGCAGATTGTCTTCGGCATTGCAAGGCGGGTTCCTCCTCCAAACACTTCATAGAAGATTTTGAACACAAAGGTAGTGTCCGGCTCTGCAAAATGAGTTTCCACATATTGCCATAGAGAGAATAATACTTACACAAATCTAATCTGCTGACGTATTCCGTAGCGTGACATCACACCACGGCCAAGTCTTTATTCAAATCGTTTTACTGTTCCACCTCAGCGCGTTTAGCGAGGCAGTTTCCTTGGCACGTCTTGTCAAAGCAGAGATCGTGTCCCCTTATTCCAGGATTCTCATCAATATGGGCGTGGGTAACCCAACTGCGCCATTGATTACGGCGCTTGGGAGATAAGCGAGTTTTACCAGGCTGGTGGGGACGCATAGTCGCGTCCGCCCATATAAGGGGATAAGGATCCACCTTTTCATCCACGCCTTCTTCCTCCTTTGCCTATCCATTTCCGCGCACTCGAGCTCCAGCGCCCAAGTCCGCACACCCCACCTCAACCTTCTCCAGCCATGTCCGGAGCGGGAGGCAAGTGGATGGTCTCCTCCATTATGGAGGGACACATCAAAAAACTAAGGAAGGCCGGATACTTGTCTAACGATATTGCGCACCGGCTTCCCGAAGAGGGGCAGCTCATCCCCACCCCTAGGCCCCATGAGAGGGTGGTGTTCCTCCCCCATTTCCTCCTAGGACTGGGCTTCCCTCTCCACCCATTTGTCCGGGGGCTCATGTTCTACTATGGCTTGGATTTCCACGATCTGGCCCCAAACTTTGTCCTCAACATCTCGGTGTTTATCATCGTGTGCGAGGCTTTCTTCTGCATCCGCCCCCATTTTGGCCTATGGCTCAAGACTTTCAATGTCAAGCTGAAGGTGGTACGCGGCACCCAGGCAGAGTGCGGAGGCGCCATGGTGGGCAAGATGCCCAACGTCCTATGGCTCGAGGGCTCCTTCGTGGAGTCCCTAAAGGGGTGGCAATCGGGGTGGTTTTACATCACTGAGCCGCGCGACCCTGAATGGGTCACAGCCCCCGAGATCCGATCCGGACCCCCTACGTGGCTCGCCTCCTGGAAAGAGACGGGCCTATCATGGGGTAAAAAAGGAGAGCTGACCGGACTCCAAACATGCGTCCAAACCCTGGTGGACAAGAAGCTCAAACTTGTCAATGTAGTCCAGGTTATGCTCATCCACCGGATCCTCCCGTGTCAACAACGGGCTTTCAACCTATGGGAGTTCGACCCGGCGCGGCACCAAACTCTGAGTAGGCTCTTCGACACGATGTACGAAGATGCCTGGAAGGTGCTTTTCAAGGGCGCCGAGGCCCCCGCATCCGCTACCGAGGATCACGAATTCAGCACGCAGCGTCACACTCGTGCGGTAAGCCGTTTTTACCTTTTACAGGGTATTAGTTTTTCATAGTTTGACTCCCTACGGGATCTAAGCTCCCTTACCTTTGACAGGATAGGCAGGAGACGTCCGAACAGATCAACTGTCCGGCTCCTCTGCCCGAAGGCCCAGCGGACGCTCGCTTGGCGAAGCTGTTGGTTCCGGCACCCTATGTGGTGCCAGAGAAGAAGGCCAAGAAGAAGGCCACGGGGACTCGAAAGAGTACCCGGCGCCAGGAGGTGTCGGATTCATCATCCGACGACTCCAAGGCGCATTCCTCCCATGAAGATGAGGAGGAGGAAGAAGAGACCTCTCCCCCTCCAGCGGGGGGAGGGAAGAAAAGGAAGGCCGCCCCAACTGGGGAGACCGAAGGGTCCAAGAAGGGGAAGACCCCTCCTCCGGACTACTCCACCAACGCCGACGACGGCGAAGAGGAGTGGTCGCACAGGGCCAAGCCCCTGGCGAGATCGTAAGTATCTGGATACCAGAGTGATTCATAGTATTCCCCCATTGCACAGCTTTTCCTTACGTCGAACATGTTTATACAGTCCACCCACAGACCGGTTTGACGTGTCGTCGAGCAGTTCCCTGGATTCGTCGGATGTGAATTCGCTTCCGACGGCTACCTCCCCCCTGTTGGAAATATGCCCTAGAGGCAATAATAAATTAGTTATTATTATATTTCCTTGTTCATGATAATCGTTTATTATCCATGCTAGAATTGTATTGATAGGAAACTCATATACATGTGTGGATACATAGACAACACCATGTCCCTAGTAAGCCTCTAGTTGACTAGCTCGTTGATCAATAGATGGTTATGATTTCCTGACCATGGACATTGGATGTCATTGATAACGGGATCACATCATTAGAAGAATGATGTGATGGACAAGACCCAATCCTAAGCCTAGCACAAGATCATGTAGTTCGTATGCTAAAGCTTTTCTAATGTCGAGTATCATTTCCTTAGACCATGAGATTGTGCAACTCCCGGATACCGTAGGAGTGCTTTGTGTGTGCCAAACATCACAAGTAACTGGGTGGCTATAAAGGTACACTACAGGTATCTCCGAAAGTGTGTGTTGGGTTGGCACGAATCGAGACTGGGATTTGTCACTCCGTGTATACAGAGAGGTATCTCTGGGCCCACTCGATAGGACATCATCGTAATGTGCACAACGTGATCAAGGAGTTGATCATGGGATGATGTGTTATGGAACGAGTAAAAGAAACTTGCCGGTAACGAGATTGAACCAGGTATCGGGATACCGAAGATCGAATCTCGGGCAAGTATCGTACCGCTAGACAAAGGGAATTGTATACGGGATTGATTAAGTCCTTGACATCGTGGTTCATCCGATGAGATCATCGTGGAGCATGTGGGAGCCAACATGGGTATCCAGATCCCACTGTTGGTTATTGACCGGAGAGTTGTCTCGGCCATGTCTGCATGACTCCCGAACCCGTAGGGTCTACACACTTAAGGTTCGATGACACTAGGGTTATAAAGGAAGCTTATAAGTGGTTACCGAATGATGTTTGGAGTCCCGAATGAGATCCCGGACATCACAAGGAGTTCTGGATTGGTCCGGAGGTAAAGATTTATATATGGGAAGTCCTGTTTTGGTTACCGGAAAAGTTTTGGGTTTAATCGGTAACGTACCGGGACCACCGGGAGGGCCCCGGGGGCCCACCAATTGGGGCCACCAGCCCTGGAGGGCTGCATGGGCCAAGTGTGGGAGGGGACCAGCCCCAGGTGGGCTGGTGCGCCCCCCCACAAGGGCCCAAGGCTCCTAGGGTTTGGGAGGGGGCGCACCCACCTAACTTTGGGGGCAAGTTTCCCCTCTCCCCCCCTTTGGCCGCCCCACCAGATGGGATCTTGGGCTGGCCGCCGCCCCTAGGGTGGAACCCTAGGTGGGGGCGCACCCCTCCCTCTCCCCTATATATACTTGAGGACTTTGGGGCTGCCAACATATGAGTTTTGACCTCTCCCTGGCGCAGCCCTACCTCTCTCCCTCCTTGTCTCTTGCGGTGCTTGGCGAAGCCCTGCTGGAGTACCACGCTCCTCCACCACCACCACGCCGTCGTGCTGCTGTTGTATGGAGTCTTCCCCAACCTCTCTTTCTCCCCTTGCTGGATCAAGGCGTAGGAGACGTCACCGGGCTGTACGTGTGTTGAACACGGAGGTGCCGTCCGTTCGGCACTAGGATCATCGGTGATTTGGATCACGACGAGTACGACTCCATCAACCCCGTTCACTTGAACGCTTCCGCTTAGCGATCTACAAGGGTATGTAGATGCACTCTCCTTCCCCTTGTTGCTAGATTACTCCATAGATTGATCTTGGTGATGCGTAGAAAATTTTGAATTTCTGCTACGTTCCCCAACAGTGGCATCATGAGCTAGGTCTATGCGTAGTTACTATGCACGAGTAGAACACAAAGTAGTTGTGGGCGTCGATATTGTCAATTTGCTTGCCGTTACTAGTCTTATCTTCATTCGGCGGCATCGTGGGATGAAGCGGCCCGGACCAACCTTACATGTACGCTTACGTGAGACCGGTTCCACCGACTGACATGCACTAGTTGCATAAGGTGGCTGGCGGGTGTTTCTCTCTCCCACTTTAGTCGGATCGGATTCGATGAACAGGGTCCTTATGAAGGGTAAATAGAAATTGACAATTCACGTTGTGGTTTTGGCGTAGGTAAGAAAACGTTCTTGCTAGAACCCTATTGCAGCCACGTAAAACTTGCAACAACAATTAGAGGACGTCTAACTTGTTTTTGCAGCAAGTGTCATGTGATGTGATATGGCCAAAGTTGTGATGAATGATGAATGATATATATGTGATGTATGAGATCATGTTCTTGTAATAGGAATCACGACTTGCATGTCGATGAGTATGACAACCGGCAGGAGCCATAGGAGTTGTCTTTATTTTTGTATGACCTGCGTGTCATTGAGAAACGTCATGTAATTACTTTACTTTATTGCTAAAGCATTAGCCATAGTAGTAGAAGTAATAGATGACGAGACAACTTCAAGAAGACACGATGATGGAGATCATGATGATGGAGATCATGGTGTCATGCCGGTGACAACGATGATCATGGAGCCCCAAAGATGGAGATCAAGAGGAGCAAAATGATATTGGCCATATCATGTCACTATTTGATTGCATGTGATGTTTATCATGTTTTACATCTTATTTGCTTAGAACGACGGTAGCTTAAATAAGATGATCCCTCACTAAAATTTCAAGAAAGGTGTTCCCCCTAACTGTGCACTGTTGCGAAGGTTCATTGTTTCGAAGCACCACGTGATGATCGGGTGTGATAGATTCTAACGTTCGAATACAACGGGTGTTGACGAGCCTAGCATGTACAGACATGGCCTCGGGACACATGCGAAACATTTAGGTTGACTTGACGAGCCTAGCATGTACAGACATGGCCTCGGAACACGGAAGACCGAAAGGTCGAACATGAGTCGTATAGAAGATACGATCAACATGAAGATGTTCACCGATGATGACTAGTCCGTCTCATGTGATGATCGGACACGGCCTAGTTGACTCGGATCATGTAATCACTTAGATGACTAGAGGGATGTCTATCTGAGTGGGAGTTCATAAGATGAACTTAATTATCTTGAACATAGTCAAAAGGTCTTCGCAAATTATGTCGTAGCTCGTGCTTCAGTTCTACTGTTTAGATATGTTCCTAGAGAAAATTTAGGTGAAAGTTGATAGTAGCAATTATGCGGACTAGGTCCGTAAACTGAGGATTGTCCTCATTGCTTCATAGAAGGCTTATGTCCTTAATGCACCGCTCAGTGTGCTGAACCTCGAACATTGTCTGTGGATGTTGCGAACATCTGACATACACATTTTGATAACTACGTGATAGTTCAGTTAAACGGTTTAGAGTTGAGGCACTGAAGACGTTTTGAAACGTCGCGAAACATATGAGATGTTTCGAGAGCTGAAATTGGGATTTCAGGCTCGTGCCCACGTCAAGAGGTATAAGACCTCCGACGATTTTCTTAGCCTGCAAACTAAGGGAGAAAAGCTCAATTGTTGAGCTTGTGCTCAGATTGTCTGAGTACAACAATCATTTGAATCGAGTGGGAGTTGATCTTCCAGATGAGATAGTGATGCTTCTCCGAAGTCATTACCACCAAGCTACTAGAGCTTCGTGATGAACTATAATATATCAGGGACATATGTGATGATCCTTGAGATATTCGCGATGTTTGACACCACAAAAGTAGAAATCAAGAAGGAGCATCAATTGTTGATGGTTGGTGAAACCACTAGTTTCAAGAACGGCAAGGGCAAGAAGGGATACTTCATGAAACGGCAAATTAGCTGCTGCTCTAGTGAAGAAACCCAAGGTTGAACCCAAATCCGAGACTAAGTGCTTCTGTAATAAGGGGAACAGCCACTAGAGTAGAATTACCCTAGATACTTGGTAGATGAGAAGGCTGGCAAGGTCAATAGAAGTATATTGGATATACATTGTGTTAATGTGTACTTTACTAGTAATCCTAGTAGCACCATGGTATTAGATACCGGTTCGGTTGCTAAGTGTTAGTAAACTCGAAATAAAAGGCTGCGGAGTAAACGGAGACTAGCTAAAGGTGAGCTGGCGATATGTGTTGGAAGTTTTTTCCCAAGCTTGATGTGATCAAGCATTGCACGCTCCCTCTACCATCGAGATTGGTGTTTGCGTTGAGCATAGACATGATTGGATTATGTCTATCGCAATACGGTTATTCATTTAAGGAGAATAATGGTTACTCTATTTATTTGAATAATACCTTCGATGGTCTTGCACCTAAAATGAATGGTTTATTGAATCTCGATCATAGTGATACACATGTTCATGCCAAAAGATATAAGATAGTAATGATAGTACCACCTACTTGTGGCACTACCACGTAAGTCATATCGGTATAAAACGCATGAAGAAGCTCCATGTTGATGGATCTTTGGGCTCACTTGGTTTTGAAAAGTTTGAGACATGCGAACCATGTCTATTGGTGTATGTGCATGAAGAAACTCCATGCAAATGGACCGTTTGGACTCACTTGATTTTGAATCACTTGAGACATGCAAATCATACCACATGGGCAAGATGACTGAAAGCCTTGTTTTCAGTAAAATGGAACTAGAAAGCAACTTGTTGGAAGTAATACATTTTGATCTGTGCAGTCCAATGAGTGCTGAGGCATGTAGTGGATATCGTTATGTTCTTACTTCATAGATGATTTGAGTAGATGATGAGTATATTTACTTGATGAATCACGAGTCTGAATTATTGAAAGGTTCAAGTAATTTCAGGGTGAAGTTGAAAGATCGTCGTGACAAGAGGATAAAATATCTATGATATGATCATAGAGATGAATATCTGAATTATGAGTTTGGCACAGAATTAAGACATTGTGGAAATTGTTTCACAACTAATACAGCCTGAAACACCATAGTATGATGGTGTGTCCGAACATCATAACTGCACCCTATTGGATATATTGCATACCATGATGTCTCTTATCGAATTACCACGATAGTTTATGGGTTAGGCATTAGAGACAACCACATTCACTTTAAATAGGGCACCACGTAATTCCAATGAGATGACACCGTATGAACTATGGTTTAGAGAAACCTAAGCTGTCGGTTGTTAAAAGGTTTGGGGCTGCGACGCCTATGTGAAAAGTTTCAGGCTAATAAGCTCGAACCCAAAGCGGATAAATGCATCTTCATAGGACACCCAAAACAGTTGGGTATACCTCATGTCTCAGATCCGAAAGCAATAAGGGATTGTTTCTAGAATCGGGTCCTTTCTCGAGGAAAAGTTTCTCTCGAAAGATTTGAGTGGGAGGATGGTGGAGACTTGATGAGGTTATTGAACCGTCTCTTCAACTAGTGTGTGGTAGGGCACAGGGAGTTGTTCCTGTGGCACCTACACCAATTGAAGTGGAAGCTTATGATAGTGATCATGAAACTTCAAATCAAGTCACTACCAAACCTCGTGGGATGACAAGGATGCGTACTACTTCAGAGTGGTACGTAATCCTGTCTTGGAAGTCGTGTTGCTAGACAACAATGAATCTACGAGCTATGGAGAAGCGATGGTGGGCCTGGATTCCAAAATGGCTCGAGGCCATATAATTCGAGAGAGGATCCATATATGAAAACAAAGTGTAGACTTTGGAAGAACTACTTGATGGTCGTAAGGATGTTAGGTACGTATGGATTTTAAAAGGAAGACGGACAATGATGGTAAGTATCACCATTAAGAAAGCTCGACTTGTCATTAAGATGTTTTTCGACAAGTTCAAGGAGTTGACTACGATGAGACTTTCTCACTCGTAGCGATGCTAAGAGTCTGTTGGAATTATATTAGCGATTACTGCATTATTTATGAAATCTTGCAAATAGGATATCAAAACATTGTTTCCTTGACGATTTTCTTGAGGAAAGGTTGTATGTGATACAACCGGAAGGTTTTGTCAATCCTGAAAGATGCTAACAAGTATGCAAAGCTCCAGCAATCCTTCTAAAGACTGGAGTAAGCATCTCGGAGTTGGAATGTATGCTTTGATGAGATGATCAAAGATTTTGGGTGTATACAAAGTTTATGAGAAACTTGTATTTCCAAAGAAGTGAGTGGGAGCACTAAAGAATTTTTGATGAATATATGTTGTTGACATATTGTTGATCAGAAATGACATAGAATTTCTGGAAAGCATATAGGGTTATTTGGAAAGTGTTTTTCAATGAAAAGCATGGATTAAGCTACTTGAACATTGAGCACCAAGATCTATAAGGATAGATCAAAACACTTAATGGTACTTTCAAATGAGCACATACCTTGACATGATCTTGAAGGTTTTCAAGATGGATCAGTCAAAGAAGGAGTTCTTGCCTGAGTTGTAAGGTATGAAGTTAAGACTTAAAGCTCGCCACGGCAGAAGAAAGAGGAAGGACGAAGGTCGCCCCTTATGCTTTTGTCATAGGCTCCATACGGTATGCCATGCTGAGTACCGCACCTGATGTGTGCCTTGCCACATATCTGGCAAGAGGGTACAAAGGTGATCTAGGAGTAGATCACCAGATAGCGGTCTAAATTATCCTTAGAGGAATAAGGATATGTTTCTCGGTTATGGAGGTGATAAAGAGTTCGACGTAAAGAGTTACGTCGAGGCAAGCTTAACACCTATCTGGATAGCTCTGAGTAGAGATACCGGATACGTGTAATGGAGCAACAATTTAGAATAGCTCCAAGTAGAACAATTATTTGAAATGGCTCCAAATGTAGCATAGTAGTTGCATCTACAAGATGACATAGAAATTTGCGAAGTACATACGGATCTGAATGTTGCAGACCCGTTGACTACAACCTCTCTCACAAGCATAACATGATCAAACCCAGAACTCTTTGGGTGTTAGTCACATGGGGATGTGACCTTGAGTGTTAATCACATATCGATGTGAACTGGATTATTGACTCTATTGCAAGTGGGAGACTGTTGGAAATATGCCCTAGAGGCAATAATAAATTAGTTATTATTATATTTCCTTGTTCATGATAATCGTTTATTATCCATGCTAGAATTGTATTGATAGGAAACTCAGATACATGTGTGGATACATAGACAACACCATGTCCCTAGTAAGCCTCTAGTTGACTAGCTCGTTGATCAATAGATGGTTACAATTTCCTGACCATGGACATTGGATGTCATTGATAACGGGATCACATCATTAGAAGAATGATGTGATGGACAAGACCCAATCCTAAGCCTAGCACAAGATCATGTAGTTCGTATGCTAAAGCTTTTCTAATGTCAAGTATCATTTCCTTAGACCATGAGATTGTGCAACTCCCGGATACCGTAGGAGTGCTTTGGGTGTGCCAAACGTCACAACGTAACTGGGTGGCTATAAAGGTACACTACAGGTATCTCCGAAAGTGTGTGTTGGGTTGGCACGAATCGAGACTGGGATTTGTCACTCCGTGTAAACGGAGAGGTATCTCTGGGCCCACTCGGTAGGACATCATCATAATGTGAACAACATGATCAAGGAGTTGATCACGGGATGATGTGTCATGGAACGAGTAAAAGAGACTTGCCGGTAACGAGATTGAACCAGGTATCGGGATACCGACGATCGAATCTCGGGCAAGTATCGTACCGCTAGACAAAGGGAATTGTATACGGGATTGATTAAGTCCTTGACATCGTGGTTCATCCGATGAGATCATCGTGGAGCATGTGGGAGCCAACATGGGTATCCATATCCCGCTGTTGGTTATTGACCGGAGAGTTGTCTCGGCCATGTCTGCATGACTCCCGAACCCGTAGGGTCTACACACTTAAGGTTCGATGATGCTAGGGTTATAAAGGAAGCTTGTAAGTGGTTACCGAATGATGTTCGGAGTCCCGGATGAGATCCCGGATGTCACGAGGAGTTCCGGATTGGTCCGGAGGTAAAGATTTATATATGGGAAGTCCTGTTTTGGTTACCGGAAAAGTTTCGGGTTTAATCGGTAACGTACCGGGACCACCGGGAGGGTCCCAGGGGTCCACCAAGTGGGGCCACCAGCCCTGGAGGGCTGCATGGGCCAATTGTGGGAGGGGACCAGCCCCAGGTGGGCTGGTGCGCCCCCCCACAAGGGCCCAAGGCGCCTAGGGTTTGGGGAGGGGGCGCACCCACCTAACTTTGGGGGCAAGTTTCCCCTCTCCCCTCCTTTGGCCGCCCCACCAGATGGGATCTTGGGCTGGCCGCCGCCCCTAGGGCGGAACCCTAGGTGGGGGCGCACCCCTCCCTCTCCCCTATATATACTTGAGGACTTTGGGGCTGCCAACAGATGAGTTTTGACCTCTCCCTGGCGCAGCCCTACCTCTCTCCCTCCTTGTCTCTTGCGGTGCTTGGCGAAGCCCTGCTGGAGTACCACGCTCCTCCACCACCACCACGCCGTCGTGCTGCTGCTGTATGGAGTCTTCCCCAACCTCTCCTTCTCCCCTTGCTAGATCAAGGCGTAGGAGACGTCACCGGGCTGTACGTGTGTTGAACACGGAGGTGCCGTCCGTTCGGCACTAGGATCATCGGTGATTTGGATCACGACGAGTACGACTCCATCAACCCGTTCACTTGAACGCTTCCGCTTAGCGATCTACAAGGGTATGTAGATGCACTCTCCTTCCCCTCGTTGCTAGATTACTCCATAGATTGATCTTGGTGATGCGTAGAAAATTTTGAATTTATACTACGTTCCCCAACAAATGCGCCAGACCTGCGAGATTTATTGGAGAACAAGGCAAGGCAAACAAGATCAATCTACGGATCGCGTGGGCGCCCCACGGCACGAGACGGTAATCGTCACTCCAGATACAGTCAATCCGGCCGGGCCGAACACAGTAGACAAAGCTCGTTTGAGCTGCGTCGTGATATAGCCCAATACAGAGGCGCCGCACACCCACTATGCTTCACAGATGAAGTAATGGATCATCAAATCCCTGAGGGTTTCAAACCCGTGAACATCGAATCATATGATGGCACAACAGATCCTGCGGTATGGATTGAGGACTATCTCCTTCATATCCACATGGTCCGCGGTGATGACCTACACGCCATCAAATACCTCCCACTCAAGCTTAAAGGACCAGCTCGACATTGGCTTAACAGCTTGCCAGCAGAATCAATTGGTTGTTGGGAGGACCTGGAAGCCGCATTCCTCGACAATTTCCAAGGCACTTATGTGCGACCACCAGACGCCGATGACCTTAGCCACATAATTCAGCAGCCAGAGGAATCGGCCAGACAATTCTGGACACGGTTCCTAACCAAGAAAAATCAAATCATCTACTGTCCGGACGCAGAGGCCCTAGCAGCCTTCAAGCATAACATCCGCGACGAGTGGCTTGCACGGCACCTAGGACAGGAAAACCCGAAATCTATGGCAGCCCTCACGACACTCATGACCCACTTTTGTGCGGGAGAAGATAGCTGGCTAGCTCGCAGCAATAACATGACCAAGAGCCCTGGTAATTCGGATACCAAGGACAGCAGTGGTAGGTCGCGCCGCAACAAGCAAAAGCGCCGCATTAACGGCGACAATGCTGAGGATACGACAGTTAATGCCGGATTCAGAGGCTCTAAACCCGGTCAGCGGAAAAAGCCATTCAAAAGAAACACTCCGGGCCCGTCCAGTTTGGACCGAATACTCGACCGCTCATGCCGGATACATGGCACCCCCGAAAAACCAGCCAATCACACCAACAGGGATTGTTGGGTGTTCAAGCAGGCAGGCAAGTTAAATGCCGAAAACAGAGACAAGGGGCTGCATAGCGATGATGAGGAGGAGCCCAGGACGCCGAACAACAGTGGACAGAAAGGTTTTCCTCCACAAGTGCGGACGGTGAACATGATATATGCAACCCACATCCCCAAGAGGGAGCGGAAGCGTGCGCTAAGGGACGTATATGCGATGGAGCCAGTCGCCCCAAAGTTCAACCCATGGTCTTCCTGCCCGGTCACTTTTGATCGAAGGGACCACCCCACTAGCATCCGTCATGGCGGATTCGCCGCATTGGTTCTAGACCCAATTATTGACGGATTTCACCTCACTAGAGTCCTTATGGACGGTAGCAGCAGCCTGAACCTGCTTTACCAGGATACAGTGCGAAAAATGGGCATCGATCCCTCGAGGATTAAACCCACTAAAACGACCTTTAAAGGCGTCATACCAGGTGTAGAGGCCAACTGTACAGGCTCAGTTACACTTGAAGTGGTCTTCCGATCTCCGGATAATTTCCGAAGCGAGGAGTTAATCTTCGACATAGTCACGTTCCGCAATTGCTATCACGCACTGCTCGGGTGAACTGCATTTGCCAAGTTCAATGCGGTGCCGCACTACGCATACCTCAAGCTCAAGATGCCAGGCCCTCGAGGCATCATCACGGTCAATGGAAACACGGTTCGGTGTTTCCATTGACCGTGATGATGCCTCGAGGGCCTGGCATCTTGAGCTTGAGGTATGCGTAGTGCGGCACCGCATTGAACTTGGCAACTGAGGTTCACCCGAGCAGTGTGTGATAGCCACTGTGGAACGTGACTATGTCAAAGATTAACTCCTCGCTTCGGAAATTATCCGGAGATCGGAAGACCACTTCAAGTGTAACTAAGCCTGTACAGTTGGCCTCTACACCTGGTATGATGCCTTTAAAGGTCATTTTAGTGGGTTTAATCCTCGAGGGATCGATGCCCATTTTCCGCACTCTATCCTGGTAAAGCAGGTTCAGGCTGATGCTACCGTCCATAAGGACTCTAGTGAGGTGAAATCCGTCAATAATTGGGTCTAGAACCAATGCGGCGAATCCGCCATGACGGATGCTAGTGGGGTGGTCCCTTCGATCAAAAGTGACCGGGCAGGAAGACCATGGGTTGAACTTTGGGGCGACTGGCTCCATCGCGTATACGTCCCTTAGCGCACGCTTCCGCTCCCTCTTGGGGACGTCGGTTGCATATATCATGTTCACTGTCCGCACTTGTGGGGGAAAACCTTTCTGTCCACTGTTGTTCGGCGTCCGGTGCTCCTCCTCGTCATCGCTATGCAGCCCCTTGTCTCTGTTTTCAGCATTTAACTTGCCTACCTGCTTGAACACCCAACAATCCCTGTTGGTGTGATTGGCTGGTTTTTCGGGGGTGCCATGTATCCGGCATGAGCGGTCGAGTATTTGGTCCAAACTGGACGGGCCCGGAGTGTTTCTTTTGAATGTCTTTTTCCGCTGACCGGGTTTAGAGCCTCTGAATCCGGCATTAACTGTCGTATCCTCAGCATTGTCGCTGTTAATGCGGCGTTTTTGCTTGTTGCGACGTGACCTGCCACTGCTGTCCTTGGTATCCGAATTACCAGGGCTCTTGGTCATGTTATTGCTGCGAGCTAGCCAGCTGTCTTCTCCCGTGCAAAATCGGGTCATGAGTGTCGTGAGGGCTGCCATAGATTTCGGGTTTTCCTGTCCTAGGTGCCGTGCAAGCCACTCGTCGCGGATGTTATGCTTGAAGGCTGCTAGGGCCTCTGCGTTCGGACAGTCGATGATTTGATTTTTCTTGGTTAGGAATCGTGTCCAGAATTGTCTGGCCGATTCCTCTGGCTGCTGAATTATGTGGCTAAGGTCATCGGCGTCTGGTGATCGCACATAAGTGCCCTGGAAATTGTCGAGGAATGCGGCTTCCAGGTCCTCCCAACAACCAATTGATTATGCTGGCAAGCTGTTAAGCCCATGCCGAGCTGGTCCTTTAAGCTTGAGTGGGAGGTATTTGATGGCGTGTCGGTCATCACCGCGGACCATGTGGATATGAAGGAGATAGTCCTCAATCCATACCGCAGGATCTGTTGTGCCATCATATGATTCGATGTTCACGGGTTTGAAACCCTCAGGGATTTGATGATCCATTACTTCATCTGTGAAGCATAGTGGGTGTGCGGCGCCTCTGTATTAGGCTATATCACGACGCAGCTCAAACGAGCTTTGTCTACTGTGTTCGGCCCGGCCGGATTGACTGTATCCGGAGTGACGATTACCGTCTCGTGCCGTGGGGCTCCCACGCGATCCGTAGATCGATCTTGTTTGCCTTGCCTTGTCCTCCAATAAATCTCACAGGTCTGGCACATTTGTTGGGGAACGTAGCAGAAATTCAAAATTTTCTACGCATCACCAACATCAATCTATGCAGTAATCTAGCAACGAGGGGAAGGAGAGTGCATATACATACCCTTGTAGATTGCTAAGCGGAAGCGTTCAAGTGAACGGGGTTGATGGAGTCGTACTCGTCGTGATCCAAATCACCGATGATCCTAGTGCCGAACGGACGACACCTCCGTGTTCAACACACGTACAGCCCGGTGACGTCTCCTACGCCTTGATCCAGCAAGGGGAGAAGGAGAGCTTGGGGAAGACTCCATCCAGAAGCAGCACGACGGCATGGTGGTGGTGGAGGAGCATGGTACTCCAGTAGGGCTTCGCCAAGCACCGCAAGAGATGAGGAGGGAGAGGGGTAGGGCTGCGCCAAGAAGAAGATTGAATCGTCTCTATGGCAGCCCAAAACCTCAAGTATATATAGGGGGAGGGGAGGGGCTGCGCCCCCACCTAGGTTTCCACCCCTAGGGGTGGCGGCCAGCCCTAGATCCCATCTAGGGGTGGCGGCCAAGGGGGAAGAGAGGGGGGCGCACCACTAGGTGGGCCTTAGGCCCATCTGAGCCTAGGGTTTGCCCCCTCCCACTCTCCCTTGCGCCTTGGGCCTTGGTGGGGGGGTGCACCAGCCCACCAGGGGCTGGTCCCCTCTCACACTTGGCCCATGCAGCCCTCCGGGGCTGGTGGCTCCACTTGGTGGACCACCGGGACCCTCTCGGTGGTCCCGGTACATTACCGATAAAACCCGAAACTTTTCCGGCGACCAAAACAGGACTTCCCATATATAAATCTTTACCTCCGGACCATTCCGGAACTACTCATGACGTCCGGGATCTCATCCGGGACTACGAACAACATTCGGTAACCACGTATATCTATTCCCTATAACCTAGCGTCATCGAACCTTAAGTGTGTAGAGCCTACGGGTTCGGGAACCATGCAGACATGACCGAGATAACTCTCCGGTCAATAACCAACAGCGGGATCTGGATACCCATGTTGGCTCCCACATGTTCCACGATGATCTCATCAGATGAACCACGATGTCGCGGATTCAATCAATCCCGTATACAATTCCCTTTGTCTATCGGTACGATACTTGCCCGAGATTCGATCGTCGGTATCCCGATACCTTGTTCAATCTCGTTACCGGCAAGTATCTTTACTCGTTCTGTAACACATCATCCCGTGATCAACTCCTTGATCACATTGTGAACATTATGATGATGTCCTACCGAGTGGGCCTAGAGATACCTCTCCGTTTACACGGAGTGACAAATCCCAGTCTCGATTCGTGCCAACCCAACAGACACTTTTGGAGATACCTGTAGTGTACCTTTATAGCCACCCAGTTACGTTGTGACGTTTGGCACACCCAAAGCACTCCTACGGTATCTGGGAGTTGCACAATCTCATGGTCTAAGGAAATGATACTTGACATTAGAAAAGCTTTAGCAAACGAACTACACGATCTTGTGCTAGGCTTAGGATTGGGTCTTGTCCATCACATCATTCTCCTAATGATGTGATCCCGTTATCAACGACATCCAATGTCCATGGTCAGGAAACCGTAACCATCTATTGATCAACGAGCTAGTCAACTAGAGGCTTACTAGGGACATGGTGTTGTCTATGTATCCACACATGTATCTGAGTTTCCTATCAATACAATTCTAGCATGGATCATAAACGATTATCATGAACAAGGAAATATAATAATAACCAATTTATTATTTCCTCTAGGGCATATTTCCAACAGTCTCCCACTTGCACTAGAGTCAATAATCCAGTTCACATCGATATGTGATTAACACTCAAGGTCACATCCCCATGTGACTAACACCCAAGAGTTCTGGGTTTGATCATGTTATGCTTGTGAGAGAGGTTTCAGTCAACGGGTCTGCAACATTCAGATCCATATGTACTTCACAAATTTCTATGTCATCTTGTAGATGCAGCTACTATGCTATATTTGGAGCCATTTCAAATAACTGTTCTACTTGGAGCTATTCTAAATTGTTGCTCTATTATACGTATCCGGTATCTCTACTCAGAGCTATCCGGATAGGTGTTAAGCTTGCATCAACGTAACTCTTTACGTCAAACTCTTTATCACCTCCATAACCGAGAAACATATCCTTATTCCTCTAAGGATAATTTAGACCGCTATCTGGTGATCTACTCCTAGATCACCTTTGTACCCTCTTGCCAGACATGCGGCAAGGCACACATCAGGTGCGGTACTCAGCATGGCATACCGTATAGAGCCTATGACAAAAGCATAGGGGACGACCTTCGTCCTTCCTCTTTCTTCTGCCGTGGTCGAGCTTTAAGTCTTAACTTCATACCTTACAACTCACGCAAGAACTACTTCTTTGACTGATCCATCTTGAACACCTTCAAGATCATGTCAAGGTATGTGCTCATTTGAAAGTGCCATTAAGCGTTTTGATCTATCCTTATAGATCTTGATGCTCAATGTTCAAGTAGCTTAATCCAGGCTTTCCATTGAAAACACTTTCCAAATAACCCTATATGCTTTCCAAAAATTCTACATCATTTCTGATCAACAATATGTCAACAACATATACTCATCAGAAATCCTATAGTGCTCCCACTCACTTCTTTGGAAATACAAGTTTCTCATAAACTTTGTATAAACCCAAAATCTTTGATCATCTCATCAAAGCATACATTCCAACTCCGAGATGCTTACTCCAGTCCTTAGAAGGATTGCTGGAGCTTTGCATACTTGTTAGCATCTTTCAGGATTGACAAAACCTTCCGGTTGTATCACATACAACCTTTCCTCAAGAAAATCGTCGAGGAAACAATGTTTTGACATCCTATCTGCAAGATTTCATAAATAATGCAGTAATCGCTAATATAATTCCAACAAACTCCTAGCATCGCTACGAGTGAGAAAGTCTCATCGTAGTCAACTCCTTGAACTTGTCAGAAAACATCTTAACGACAAGTCGAGCTTTCTTAATGGTGATACATACCATCATTGTCCATCTTCCTTTTAAAATCCATATGTACCTAACAGCCTTACGACCATCAAGTAGTTCTTCCAAAGTCTACACTTTGTTTTCATATATGGACCCTCTCTCGGATTATATGGCCTTGAGCCATTTTGGAATCCAGGCCCACCATCGCTTCTCCATAGCTTGTAGGTTCATTGTTGTCTAGCAACATGACTTCCAAGACAGGATTACGTACCACTCTGAAGTAGTACGCATCCTTGTCATCCCACGAGGTTTGGTAGTGACTTGATCTGAAGTTTCATGATCACTATCATAAGCTTCCACTTCAATTGGTGTAGGTGCCACAGGAACAACTCCCTGTGCCCTGCCACACACTAGTTGAAGAGACGGTTCAATAACCTCATCAAGTCTCCACCATCCTCCCACTCAATTCTTTCGAGACAAACTTTTCCTCGGGAAAGGACCCGATTCTAGAAACAATCCCTTATTGCTTTCGAATCTGAGACAAGAGGTACACCCAACTGTTTTGGATGTCCTATGAAGATGCATTTATCCGCTTTGGGCTCGAGCTTGTCAGCCTGAAACTTTTCACATAAGCGTCACAGCCCCAAACCTTTTAACAAATGACAACTTAGGTTTCTCTAAACCATAGTTCATACGGTGTCATCTCATCGGAATTACGTGGTGCCCTATTTAAAGTGAATGTGGTTGTCTCTAATGCCTAACCCATAAACTATCGTGGTGATTCGATAAGAGACATCATGGTATGCATCATATCCAATAGGGTGCAGTTATGATGTTCGGACACACCATCATACTATGGTGTTTCAGGCTGTATTAGTTGTGAAACAATTTCCACAATGTCTTAATTCTGTGCCAAACTCGTAATTCAGATATTCATCTCTATGATCATATCATAGATATTTTATCCTCTTGTCACGACGATCTCTCACCTTCACCCTGAAATTACTTGAACCTTTCAATAATTCAGACTCGTGATTCATCAAGTAAATATACTCAACATCTACTCAAATCATCTATGAAGTAAGAACATAACGATATCCACTACACGCCTCAGCACTCATTGGACTGCACACATCAAAATGTATTACTTCCAACAAGTTGCTTTCTAGTTCCATTTTACTGAAAACGAGGCTTTCAGTCATCTTGCCCATGTGGTATGATTTGCATGTCTCAAGTGATTCAAAATCAAGTGAGTCCAAACGGTCCATTTGCATGGAGTTTCTTCATGCATATACACCAATAGACATGGTTCGCATGTCTCAAACTTTTCAAAAACGAGTGAGCCCAAAGATCCATCCACATGGAGCTTCTTCATGCATTTTATACCGATATGACTTACGTGGCAGTGCCACAAGTAAGTGGTACTATCATTACTATCCTATATCTTTTGTCATGAACATGTGTATCACTACGACCGAGATTCAATAAACCATTCATTTTAGGTGCAAGACCATTGAAGGTATTATTCAAATAAACAGAGTAACCATTATTCTCCTTAAATGAATAACCGTATTGCGATAGACATAATCCAATCATGTCTATGCTCAATGGAAACACCAATCTCGATGGTAGAGGGAGCGTGCGATGCTTGATCACATCAAGCTTGGGACAAACTTCCAACACATATCGCCAGCTCACCTTTAGCTAGTCTCCGTTTACTCCGCAGCCTTTTATTTCGAGTTTACTAACACTTAGCAACCGAACCGGTATCTAATACCATGGTGCTACTAGGAGTACTAGTAAAGTACAGATGAACACAATGTATATCCAATATACTTCTATCGACCTTGCCAGCCTTTCTCGTCTACCAAGTATCTAGGGTAATTCTGCTCAAGTGGTTGTTCCCCTTATTACAGAAGCACTTAGTCTCGGGTTTGGGTTCAACCTTGGGTTTCTTCACTAGAGCAGCAGCTGATTTGCCGTTTCATGAAGTATCCCTTCTTGCCCTTGCCCTTCTTGAAACTAGTGGTTTCACCAACCATCAACAATTGATGCTCCTTCTTGATTTCTACTTTTGTGGTGTCAAACATCGCGAATATCTCAAGGATCATCATATATGTCCCTGCTATATTATAGTTCATCACGAAGCTCTAGCAGCTTGTTGGTAATGAGTTCGGAGAAACATCACTATCTCATCTGGAAGATCAACTCCCACTCGATTCAAATGATTGTTGTACTCAGACAATCTGAGCACAAGCTCAACACTTGAGATTTTCTCCCTTATTTTGTAGGCTAAGAAAATCATCGGAGGTCTTATACCTCTTGACGTGGGCACGAGCCTGAAATCCCAAGTTCAGCCCTCAAAACATCTCATATGTTTCACGACGTTTCAAAACGTCTTCGGTGGCTCAACTCTAAACCATTTAACTGAACTATCACATAGTTATCAAAATGTGTATGCCAGATGTTCGCAACATCCACAAACGACGTTCGAGGTTCAGCACACTGAGCGGTGCATTAAGGACACAAGCCTTCTATGAAGCAATGAGGACAATCCTCAGTTTATGGACCTAGTCCGCATAAATGCTACTATCAACTTTCAACTAAATTTTCTCCAGGAACATATCTAAACAGTAGAACTTAAGCGTGAGCCACGACATAATTTGCGAAGACCTTTTGACTATGTTCAGGATAATTAAGTTCATCTTATGAACTCCCACTCAGATAGACATCCCTCTAGTCATCTAAGTGATTACATGATCCGAGTCAACTAGGCCGTGTCCGATCATCACGTGAGACGGACTAGTCAACATCGGTGAACATCTTCATGTTGATCGTATCTTCTATACGACTCATGTTCGACCTTTCGGTCTTTTGTGTTCCGAGGCCATGTCTCTACATGCTAGGCTCGTCAAGTCAACCTAAGTGTTTGCATGTGTAAATCTGTCTTACACCCGTTGTATGTGAACGTTGGAATCTATCACACCCGATCATCACGTGGTGCTTTGAAACAACGAACTGTCGCAATGGTGCACAGTTAGGGGGAACACTTTCTTGAAATTATTATGAGGGATCATCTTATTTACTACCGTCATTCTAAGTAAACAAGATGCAAGAACATGATAAACATCACATGCAATCAAATAATAGTGGCATGATATGGCCAATATCATATAGCTCCTTTGATCTCCATCTTGGGGCTCCATGATCATCTTGTCACCGGCATGACACCATGATCTCCATCATCATGATCTCCATCATCGTGTCTCCATGAAGTTGCTCGCCAACTATTACTTCTACTACTATGGCTAACACGTTTAGCAAATAAAGTAAAGTAATTTACATGGCGTTTCTCAATGACACGCAGGTCATACAAAAAATAAAGACAACTCCTATGGCTCTTGCCGGTTGTCATACTCATCGACATGCAAGCCATGATTCCTATTACAAGAACATGATCTCATACATCACATATATATCATTCATCACATCCTTTGGCCATATCACATCACAAAACACTTGCTGCAAAAACAAGTTAGACGTCCTCTAATTGTTGTTGCAAGTTTTTACGTGGCTGCTATAGGTTTCTAGCAAGAACGTTTCTTACCTACGCCAAAACCACAACGTGAATTGCCAATTTCTATTTACCCTTCATAAGGACCCTGTTCATCGAATCCGATCCGACTAAAGTGGGAGAGACAGACACCCGCCAGCTACCTTATGCAACTAGTGCATGTCAGTTGGTGGAACCGGTCTCACGTAAGCGTATGTGTAAGGTTGGTCCGGGCCGCTTCATCCCACGATGCCGCCGAATCAAGATAAGACTAGTAATGGCAAGATAATTGACAATATCGACACCCACAACTACTTTGTGTTCTACTCGTGCATAGTAACTACGCATAGACCTAGCTCATGATGCCACTGTTGGGGAACGTAGCAGAAATTCAAAATTTTCTACGCATCACCAAGATCAATCTATGGAGTAATCTAGCAACAAGGGGAAGGAGAGTGCATCTACATACCCTTGTAGATCGCTAAGCGGAAGCGTTCAAGTGAACGGGGTTGATGGAGTCGTACTCGTCGTGATCCAAATCACCGATGATCCTAGTGCCGAACGGACGGCACCTCCGTGTTCAACACACGTACAGCCCAGTGACGTCTCCTATGCCAGCAAGGGGAGAAGGAGAGGTTGGGGAAGACTCCATCCAGCAGCAGCACGACAGCGTGGTGGTGGTGGAGGAGCGTGGTACTCCAGCAGGGCTTCGCCAAGCACCGCAAGAGACGAGGAGGGAGAGGGGTAGGGCTGCGCCAAGAAGGAGATTGAATCGTCTCTATGGCATCCCAAAACCTCAAGTATATATAGGGGGAGGGGAGGGGCTGCACCCCCACCTAGGTTTCCACCCCTAGGGGTGGCAGCCAGCCCTAGATCCCATCTAGGGGAGCGGCCAAGGGGGAAGAGAGGGGGGCGCACCACTAGGTGGGCCTTAGGCCCATCTGAGCCTAGGGTTTGCCCCCTTCCACTCTCCCTTGCGCCTTGGGCCTTGGTGGGGGGGGGGGGCGCACCAACCCACCAGGGGCTGGTCCCCTCTCACACTTGGCCCATGCAGCCCTCCGGGGCTGGTGGCCCCACTTGGTGGACCACCGGGACCCTCTCGGTGGTCCCGGTACATTATCGATAAAACCCAAAACTTTTCCGGCGACCAAAACAGGACTTCCCATATATAAATCTTTACCTCCGGACCATTCCAGAACTCCTCGTGACGTCCGTGATCTCATCCGGGACTCCAAACAACATTCGGTAACCACGTATATCTATTCCCTATAACCCTAGCGTCATCGAACCTTAAGTGTGTAGACCCTACGGGTTCGGGAACCATGCAGACATGACCGAGATAACTCTCCGGTCAATAACCAACAGCGGGATCTGGATACCCATGTTGGCTCCCACATGTTCCACGATGATCTCATCGGATGAACCACGATGTCGCGGATTCAGTCAATCCCGTATACAATTCCCTTTGTCTATCGGTACGATACTTGCCCGAGATTCGATCGTCGGTATCCCGATACCTTGTTCAATCTCGTTACCGGCAAGTCTCTTTACTTGTTCTGTAACACATCATCCCGTGATCAACTCCTTGATCACATTGTGCACATTATGATGATGTCCTACCGAGTGGGCCCAAAGATACCTCTCCGTTTACACGGAGTGACAAATCCCAGTCTCGATTCGTGCCAACCCAACAGACACTTTTGGAGATACCTGCAGTGTACCTTTATAGCCACCCAGTTACGTTGTGACGTTTGGCACACCCAAAGCACTCCTACGGTATCCGGGAGTTGCACAATCTCATGGTCTAAGGAAATGATACTTGTCATTAGAAAAGCTTTAGCAAACAAACTACACGATCTTGTGCTAGGCTTAGGATTGGGTCTTGTCCATCACATCATTCTCCTAATGATGTGATCCCATTATCAACAACATCCAATGTCCATGGTCAGGAAATCGTAACCATCTATTGATCAATGAGTCTATGTATCCACACATGTATCTGAGTTTCCTATTAATACAATTCTAGCATGGATAATAAACGATTATCATGAACAAGGAAATATAATAATAACCAATTTATTATTGCCTCTAGGGCATATTTCCAATAGCATTTTCCCGTGCCTTGGTATTTTTTGAGCGGCGCCGAGGTGCGGCTTGAGTGGAGGGCCGAGAGGCTTCTCTGTCGCGGCCACGGGGTGGCCGATCGGCCGCATCATGCACTGGTGATGTAGGTTTAGGTGCTTCCTCCTCTAGTAGGGGTAGCAACCTGCGCTTTGGGTAGCTCTTGGAGGGGCGTTCAAGTTCATACTCTTCAGCCGCAAGGACTTCAGTCCATATGTCGGCTTGCAAATCTTGATCAGCTCTAAGTTGTTGTTTTTTCTTGAGGCTGCTCGCCGTGGCTATAAGCCTGCGTTTGAAATGCTCTTGTTCGACGGGATCCTCCGGCACGACAAATTCGTCGTCGTCGAGGCTTGCCTCGTCTTCGGAGGGAGGCATATAATTATCGTCCTCGACCTCTCTGTCTGCCGCTCTCAAATGAGGGCTGGCTTCTCCATCCTCCTGTGCTGAATCTTGCTGGAGGTGGTTGTCTTCGGCACTGTCCGGGGTGTTATTATCTCCCGTGCCGGAATCACCGTTTTTGCTTTGGCGGGATTTAGAGCGGCGCCGCTGACGCCGGCGCTTAGGCTGCTTCTTGGAGGGGTCATCCTCCGCTGTTCCATCGCCATTGCCTTCTTTTGGGGTGTCCACCATGTATATATCATACGACGAGGTGGCTTTCCAGTGCCCTATAGGCGCTGGTTCTTGATCGTCTCCTGCATCGGCGTCCATACCATCGATGTCTTCGGAGTCGAAGTCGAGCATGTCGATTAAATCATCGACAGTGGCTACGAAGTGGGTGGTGGGTGGGCTTTGAATTTCTTCATCATCCGCATCCCAACCTCGCTAACCATAGTCCGGCCAGGGCTCTCCTGATAAAGAAAGAGACTTTAGTGAATTCAGAATATCGCCGAAGGGCGAGTGCTGAAAGATGACCGCGGCGGTGAACTCCATGATCGGTGCCCAATTGGGTTTGATCGGTAGGGGCGTAGAGGGCTCGGAGTCTGGAGAGGAGTCCGGCTCCTTGGAGTCACGGGCTTCGCAGAGAATAGGGCTGGTGTTTGGCTCGATCGCCGTAGAGATTGCAGCCCCCGAGGCGGTGTCCAACCACCCATCCTCGATTGGCACAGTTGGCTCCGAATTAAGGGTCGGGGCTGATGCGGGTGCGGCCTCCAGGGCAGTGTTCGGCGGCAGAGCTAGATCATGCCCATCGTGACAGTGCGGCACGCTCGGCCGCGTCTCGAATCCGTCGAAGATCAAGTCTCCGTGGAGGTCGGTCGTGTAGCTCAAACTTCCAAATCTGCCCTGATGGCCAGGGGCGTAGCTTTCGATCTGCTCCAGATGGCCAAGCGAATTGGCCCGCAGTGCAAAGCCGCCAAATACGAAGATCTGTTCGGGGAGAAAAGTCTCACCCTGGATTGCGTTGCTGCTGATGATCGAAGAAGCCATCGGGCCTAAAAGTGACGACATAGAGGAACTCTCAATGAAAGCACCAATGTCGGTGTCAAAACCGGCGGATCTCGGATAGGGGGTCCCGAACTGTGCGTCTAGGCGGATGGTAACAGGAGGCAGGGGACACAATGTTTTACCCAGGTTCGGGCCCCCTTGATGGAGGTAAAACCCTACGTCCTGCTTGATTAATATTTATGATATGGGTAATACAAGAGTAGATCTACCACGAGATCTGAGAGGCTAAACCCTAGAAGCTAGCCTATGGTATGATTGTTGTTCGTCCTACGAACTAAAAACCCTCCGGTTTATATAGACACCGGAGAGGGCTAGGGTTACACATAGTCGGTTACAATGGTAGGAGATCTACATATCCATATCGCCAAGCTTGCCTTCCACACCAAGGAAAGTCCCTTCCGGACACGGGACAAAGTCTTCAATCTCATATCTTCATAGTCCAGGAGTCCGGCCGAAGGTATAGTCCGGCTATCCGGACACCCCTAATCCAGGACTCCCTCAGGGGGAATCCTTCTCCTTCTAGGAGTAGGTTCCCCCTTTCCTAGTCCAACAAGGAGGGGAAGGAAGGAGGAAGGGGAGAGAAGGAAGGACGGGGCGCCGCCCCCACCCCTTGTCCAATTCGGACTAGGGGCGCCACTGTTGCGGAATGTAGTAATTTCAAAAAAATTCCTATGCACACGCAAGATCATGGTGATGCATAGCAATGAGAGGGGAGAGAGACCCTTCAAAAAAATGAGAGGGGAGAGTGTCGTCCATGTACCCTCGTAGACCGTAAGCGGAAGCGTTATGACAACGCGGTTGATGTAGTCGTACGTCTTCACGATCAACCGATCCTAGTATCAAACGTACGGCACCTCCGTGATCTGCACACGTTTAGCTCGGTGACGTCCCACGAACTCACGATCCAGTAGACCTTCGCGGGAGAGTTCCGTCAGCACGACGGCGTGATGATGGTGTTGATGAAGCTGCCGACACATGACTTCGCCTAAGCACCGCTACGATATGACCGAGGTGGATTATGGTAGAGGGGGGCACCGCACATGGCTAAAAGATCGGTGATCAACTTGTGTCTCTATGGGGTGCCCCCTTCCCCCGTATATAAAGGAGTGGAGGAGGGGGGGGCGGTGTAGGGGAACGTAGTAATTTCAAACAAATTCCAACGCACACGCAAGATCATGGTGATGCATAGCAACGAGAGGGAAGAGTATCGTCCACGTACCCTCGTAGACCGTAAGCGGAAAGCGTTATGAGAACGCGGTTCATGTAGTCGAACATCTTCACGATCCGACCGATCCAAGTACCGAACGCACGGCACCTCCGAGTTCAGCACACGTTCAGCTCGATGACGTCCCACGAACTCCGATCCAGCAGAGCTTCATGGGAGAGTTCTGTCACCACGACGGTGTGTTGACGGTGATGATGTTGCTACCAACGCAGGGCGTCGCCTAAGCACCGCTACGATATGATCAAGGTGGATCATGGTGGAGGGGGGCACCGCACACGGCTAAGGGATCAATGATCAACTTGTGTCTAGAGGTGCCCCCCTACCCCCGTATATAAAGGAGCAAGGGGGAGGCCGGCTGGCCCTCTATGGCGCGCCAGGAGGAGGAGTCCTCCTCCTAGTAGGAGTAGGACTCCCCTCTTTCCTACTCCTACTAGGAGGGGGGAAAGGAAGGGGGAGAGGGAGAAGGAAAGGGGGGCGCCGCCCCCCCTCTCCTAGTCCAGTTCGGACCAAAGGGGGAGGGGCGCGCGGCCTGCCCTAGGCCAGCCCTCTCTCTCTTCACTAAGGCCCATAAGGCCCATTATTTCTCCCGGGGGGTTCCGGTAACCCTCCCGCACTCCGGTTTTCTCCGAAAACACCCGGAACACTTCCGGTGTCCGAATATAGTCGTCCAATATATCTATCTTTACGTCTCGACCATTTCGAGACTCCTCGTCATGTCTGTGATCATATCCGGGACTCCGAACTACCTTTGGTACATCAAAACACAAAAACTCATAATATCGATCGTCACCGAACTTTAAGCATGCGGACCCTACGGGTTCGAGAACTATGTATACATGACCGAGACACGTCTCCGGTCAATAACCAATAGAGGAACCTGGATGTTCATATTGGCTCCCACATATTCTATGAAGATCTTTATCAGTCAAACCGCATAACAGCATACGTTGTTCCCTTTGTCATCGGTATCTTACTTGCCCGAGATTCGATCGTCAGTATCTTAATACCTAGTTCAGTCTCGTTACCAGCAAGTCTCTTTACTCGTTCTGTAATGCATCATACCGCAACTAACTCATTAGTTACAATGCTTGCAAGGCTTATAGTGATGTGCATTACCGAGTGCGCCCAAAGATACCTCTCCGACAATCGGAGTGACAAATCCTAATCTTGATCTATGTCAACTCAACAAGTACCATCGGAGACACCTATAGAGCACATTTATAATCACCCAGTTACGTTGTGACGTTTGGTAGCACACAAAGTGTTCCTCCAGTAAACAAGAGTTACATAATCTCATAGTCATAGGAACATGTATAAGTCATGAAGAAAGCAATAGCAGTAAACTAAAATGATCAAGTGCTAAGCTGACGAAATGGGTCAAGTTAATCACATCATTCTCCTAATGATGTGACCCTGTTTATCAAATGACAACTCATGTCTATGGTTAGGAAACATAACCATCTTTAATCAACGAGCTAGTCAAGTAGAGGCATACTAGTGGCAATCTGTTTGTCTATGTATTCACACATGTATCATGTTTCCGGTTAATACAATTCTAGCATGAATAATAAACATTTATCATGATATGAGGAAATAAACAATAACTTTATTATTGCCTCTAGGGCATATTTCCTTCAGTCGGACCTCAACTATGGCGCGCCCTGGGGAGTCCTACTCCCACCGGGAGTAGGATCCCCCCTTCCAAGTAGTAGGAGTAGGAAAAAAGGAAGGGGAAGAGAGAAGAGAAGGAAGGAGGGGGCGCCGCCCCTCCCCCTAGTCCAATTCGGACTAGGCCTTGGGGGGCACGCGGCCTGCCCTGGGCAGCCCCTCTCTCTCTCCCTAAAGCCCAATAAGGCCCATATACTCCCCGGCGAATTCCCGTAACTCTCCGGTACTCCGGTAAATACACGAACCACTCAGAACCTGTCCGATGTCCGAATATAGCCTTCCAATATATCGATCTTTATGTATCGAACATTTCGAGACTCCTCGTCATGTCCCTGATCTCATCCGGGACTCCGAACAACCTTTGGTACATCAAAACACATAAACTCATAATACCGATTGTCATCGAACGTTAAGTGTGCGGACCCTACGGGTTCGAGAACTATGTAGACATGACCGAGACTCATTTCCGGTCAATAACCAATAGCGGAACCTGGATGCTCATATTGGCTCCTACATATTCTATGAAGATCTTTATCGGTCAAACCGCATAACAACATACGTTGTTCCCTTTGTCATTGGTATGTTACTTGCCCGAGACTCGATCATCGGTATCTCAATACCTAGTTCAATCTCGTTACTGGCAAGTCTCTTTACTCGTTCCATAATGCATCATCCCGGAACTAACTCATTAGTCACATTGCTTGCAAGGCTTATAGTGATGTGCATTACCGAGAGGGCCCAGAGATACCTCTCCGACAATCCGAGTGACAAATCCTAATCTCGATCTATGCCAACTCAACAAGTACCATCTGAGACACCTGTAGAGAACCTTTATAATCACCCAGTTATGTTATGACGTTTGGTAGCACACAAAGTGTTCCTTCAGTATTCGGGAGTTGCATAATCTCATAGTCAGAGGAACATGTATAAGCCATGAAGAAAGCAGTAGCAACAAACTAAACGATCATCATGCTAAGCTAACGGAATGGGTCAAGTCAATCACATCATTCTCTAATGATGTGATCCCATTAATCAAATGACAACTCATGTCTATGGCTAGGAAACTTAACCATCTTTGATTCAACGAGCTAGTCAAGTAGAGGCATACTAGTGACACTTTGTTTGTCTATGTATTCACACATGTACTAAGTTTACGGTTAATACAATTCTAGCATGAATAATAAACATTTATCATGATATAAGGAAATAAATAATAACTTTATTATTGCCTCTAGGGCATATTTCCTTCAGTCTCCCACTTGCACTAGAGTCAATAATCTAGTTCACATCTTTATGTGATTAGTTCACATCTCCATGTGACTAATACCCAAAAGATTTACTAGAGTCAATAATCTAGTTCACATCGCTATGTGATTAACGCCCAAAGAGTGATCATGTTTTGCTTGTGAGGGAAGTTTAGTCTACGGGTCTGCAACATTTAGATCCGTATGTATTTCGCAAATTTCTATGTCTACAATGCTCTGCATGGAGCTAGTCTAGCTAATTGCTCCCACTTTCAATATGTATCCAGATCGAGTCTTAGAGTCATCTAGATCGATGTAAAAAGCTTGCATCGACGTAACTCTTTACGACGAACTCTTTTATCACCTTCATAACTGAGAAATATTTCCTTAGTCCTCTAGGGATAATTTTTGACCGATGTCCAGTGATCTACTCCTAGATCACTATTCTACTCCCTTGCCAGAATCATGCTAAAGTATACAATAGGACTGGTAAACAACATAGCATACTTTATAGAACCTATGACTGAGGCATAGGGAATGACTTTTCATTCTCTTTCTATTTTTCTGCTGTGGTCAGGTTTTGAGTCTTTACTCAACTTCACACCTTGCAACACAGGCAAGAACTCCTTCTTTAACTGTTCTATTTTGAACTACTTCAAAATCTTGTCAAGGTATGTACTCATTGAAAAAACTTATCAAGCGTCTTGATTTATCTCTATAGATCTTGACGCTCAATGTGTAAGCAGCTTCATCGAGGTCTTTCTTTGAAAAACTCTTTTCAAACACTCCTTTATGCTTTCCAGAAAATTCTACATTATTTCCGATCAACAATATGTCATTCACATATACTTATCAGAAACGTTGTAGTGCTCCCACTCACTTTCTTGTAAATACAGGCTTCACTGCAAGTCTGTATAAAACCATATGCTTTGATCACTTTATCAAAGCATATATTCCAACTCCGAGATGCTTGCACCAGTCCATAGATGGATCGCTGGAGCTTGCTCACTTTGTTAGCATCTTTAGGATCGACAAAACCTTCTGGTTGCATCATATACAACTCTTCTTTAAGAAATCCATTAAGGAATATAGTTTTGACATCCATTTGCCAGATTTCATAAAATGCGGCAACTGCTAACATGATTCGGACAGACTTTTAAGCATCGATACGAGTAGGAAAATCTCATCGTAGTCAACACCTTGAACTTGTCAAAAACATTTTGCGACAATTTGAGCTTTGTAGATAGTAACACTACTATTAGTGTCCATCTTCCTCTTGAAGATCCATTTATTCTTAATGACTCACTCATCATCGGGCAAGTCAATCAAAGTCCATACTTTGTTCTCATACATGGATCCCATCTCATATTTCATGGCCTCAAGCCATTTCGCGGAATCTGGGCTCATCATCGCTTCGTCATAGTTCGTAGGTTCATCATGGTCAAGTAACATGACCTCCAGAACAGGATTACCGTACCACTCTGGTGCGGATCTCACTCTGGTTGACCTACGAGATTCGGTAGTAACTTGATCTGAAGTTACATGATCATCATCATTAGCTTCCTCACTAATTGGTGTAGTAGTCACAGGAACAACTTTCTGTGATGAACTACTTTCCAATAAGGGAGCAGGTACAATTACCTCATCAAGTTCTTCTTTCCTCCCACTCACTTCTTTCGAGAGAAACTCCTTCTCTAGAAAGGATCCATTCTTAGCAACGAATGTCTTGCCTTCGGATTTGTGATAGAAGGTGTACCCAACTGTCTCCTTTGGGTATCCTATGAAGACGCATTTCTCTGATTTGGGTTTGAGCTTATCAGGATGCATTTTTTTCACATAAGCATCGCAACCCCAAACTTTAAGAAACGACAGCTTTGGTTTCTTGCCAAACCGTAGTTCATACGGTGTCATCTCAACGGATTTAGATGGTGCCCTATTTAACGTGAACGCAGCTGTCTCTAATGCATAACCCTAAAACGATAGTGGTAAATCGGTAAGAGACATCATAGATTGCACCATATCTAATAAAGTACGGTTATGATGTTCAGACACACCATTACGCTGTGGTGTTCCAGGTGGCATGAGTGGCGGAACTATTCCACATTGTTTCAAATGAAGACCAAACTCATAACTCAAATATTCGCCTCCACGATCAGATTATAGAAACTTTATTTTCTTGTTATGATGATTTTCCACTTCACTCTGAAATTATTTAAACTTTTCAAATGTTTCAGATTTATGTTTCATCAAGAAGATATACCCATATCTTACTCAAATCATCTGTGAAGGTCAGAAAATAACGATACCTGCCGTGAGCCTCAACACTCATCGGATTGCATACATCAGTATGTATTATTTCCAATAAGTCAGTTGCTTGCTCCATTGTTCCGGATAATGGAGTATTAGTCATCTTGCCCATGAGGCATGGTTCACAAGCATGAAGTGATTCATAATCAAGTGATTCCAAAATCCCATCAGCATGGAGTTTCTTCATGCGCTTTACACCAATATGACCTAAACGCCAGTGCCACAAATAGGTTGCACTATCATTATTAACTTTTCATCTTTTGGCTTCAATATTATGAATATGTGTATCACTACGATCGGGATTCAATAAACCATTCACCTTGGGTGTATGACCACAGAAGGTTTTATTCATGTAAACAGAATAACAATTATTCTTTGACTTAAATGAATAACCGTATTGCAATAAACATGATCCATGTCGGGGAACGTAGTAATTTCAAAAAAAATCCTACGCACACGCAAGATCATGGTGATGCATAGCAACGAGAGGGAAGAGTATCTTCCACGTACCCTCGTAGACCATAAGCGGAAGCGTTATGAGAACGTGGTTGATGTAGTCGAACATCTTCACGATCCGACCGATCCAAGTACCGAACGCACGGCATCTCCGAGTTCAGCACACGTTCAGCTCGATGACGTCCCACAAACTCCGATCCAGCAGAGCTTCATGGGAGAGTTCCATCAGCAAGACGGCGTGTTGACGGTGATGATGTTGCTACCGATGCAGGGCTTCGCCTAAGCACCACTACGATATGATCGAGGTGGATTATGGTGGAGGGGGGCACCGCAAACAGCTAAGGGATCAATGATCAACTTGTGTCTAGAGGTGCCCCCTGCCCCCGTATATAAAGGAGCAAGGGGGGAGGTCGGCCGGCCCTCTATGGCGCGCCAGGAGGAGGAGTCCTCCTCCTAGTAGGAGTAGGACTCCCCTCTTTCCTACTCATACTAGGCGGGGGAAAGGAAGAGGGAGAGGGAGAAGGAAAGGGGGGAGCCGCCCCCTTTCCTAGTCCAATTTGGACCAAAGGGGGAGGGGCGCATGGCCTGCCCTAGGCCAGCCCTCTTTCTCTCCACTAAGGCCCATAAGGCCCATTATTTCTCCTGGGGGGGGAGGGGGGTTCCGGTAACCCTCTGGCACTCCGGTTTTCTCTGAAATCACCCAGAACACTTTCGGTATCCGAATATAGTCGTCCAATATATCAATCTTTACGTCTCGACCATTTCAAGACTCCTCGTCATGTCCGTGATCATATCAGGGACTCTGAACTACCTTTGGTACATCAAAACACAAAAACTCATAATACCGATCGTCACAGAACTTTAAGCGTGCGGACCCTACGGGTTCGAGAACTATGTAGACATGACCGAGACATGTCTCTGGTCAATAACCAATAGCGGAACCTGGATGTTCATATTGGCTCCCACATATTCTACGAAGATCTTTATCGGTCAAAACGCATAACACCATACGTTGTTCCCTTTGTCATCGGTATGTTACTTACCCGAGATTCGATCGTCGGTATCTTAATACCTACTTCAATCTTGTTACCGGCAAGTCTCTTTACTCGTTCTGTAATGCATCATACCGCAACTAACTCATTAGTTACAATGGTTGCACGGATTATAGTGATGTGCATTACCGAGTGGGCCCAAAGATACCTCTCCGACAATCGGAGTGACAAATCCTAATCTTGATCTATGTCAACTCAACAAGTACCATCGGAGACACCTGTAGAGCACCTTTATAATCACCCAGTTACGTTGTGACGTTTGGTAGCACACAAAGTGTTCCTCTGATAATCGGGAGTTACATAATCTCATAGTCATATGAACATGTATAAGTCATGAAGAAATCAATAGCAGTAAACTAAAACGATCAAGTGCTAAGCTGACGAAATGGGTCAAGTCAATCACATCATTATCCTAATGATGTGATCCCGTTTATAAAATGACAACTCATTTCTATGGTTAGGAAACATAACCATCTTTGATCAACGAGCTAGTCAAGTAGAGGCATACTAGTGACAATATGTTTGTCTATGTATTCACACATGTATCATGTTTCTGGTTATTACAATTCTAGCATGAATAATAAACATTTATCATGATATGAGGAAATAAATAATAACTTTATTATTGCCTCTAGGGAATATTTCCTTCAATCCAATCATATTATGCTCAACGCAAACACCAAATAACATTTATTTTAGGTTCAACACTAGTCCCGAAGGTAAAGGGAGTGTGTGATGGTGATCTTATCAACCTTGGAATCATTTCCAACACACATTGTCACCTCGTCCTCAACTAGTCTTTGTTTATTTTGCAACTCCCGTTTGGAGTTACTACTCTTAGCAACTGAAGTAGTATCAAATACCGAGGGGTTTGCTATAAACACTAGTAGAGTACACATCTATAACATGTATATCAAATATACCTTTGTTCACTTTTCCATCCTTCTTATTCGCCAAGTATCTAGGGTAGTTCCACTTCCAGTGACCATTTCCTTTGCAGTAGAAGCACTTAGTTTCAGGCTAGGGTCTAGCTTTGGGCTTCTTCATGGGAGTAGCAACTTGCTTGCCGTTCTTCTTCAAGTTCCCCTTCTTCCCTTTGCCCTTTTCTTGAAACTAGTGGTCTTGTCAACCATCAACACTTGATGCTTTTCTTGATTTCTACCTTCGTCGATTTCAGCATCACGAAGAGCTTGGGAATCGTTTCCGTTATCCCTTGCATATTATAGTTCATAACGAAGTTCTAATAACTTGGTGATAGTGACTAGAAAACTCTGTTAATCACCATCTTATCTGGAAGATAAACTCCCACTTGATTCAAATGATTGTAGTAATCAGACATTCTGAGCACATGCTCACTAGTTGAGCTATTCTCCTCCATCTTGTAGGCAAAGTACTGTCAGAGGTCTCATACCTCTCGACACGGGCATGAGTATGAAATACTAATTTCAACTCTTAGAACATCTTATATGCTCTGTGGTGTTCAAAACGGTTTTTGAAGTCCCGTTCTAAGCCGTAAAGCATGGTGCACTAAACTATCAAGTAGTCATGATATCGAGCTTTACCAAACGTTCATAACGTTTGTATCTGCTCCTGCAATAGGTCCGTCACCTAGCAGTGCATCAAGGACATAATTCTTCTGTGCAGCAATGAGGATAATCCTAAGATCACGGAGCTAGTCCGCATTATTGCTACTAACATCTTTCATCATAGTTTTCTCTAGGAACATATCATAAATAAAACGGGGAAGCTATACGCTAGCAATTTATCTACAACATAGATATGCAAATACTATCAGGACCAAGTTCATGATAAATTTAAAGTTCAATTAATCATATTACTTAAGAACTCCCACTTAGATAGACATCTCTCTAATCATCTAAATGATCACGTGATCCATATCAACTAAACCATGTCTGATCATCACGTGAGATGGAGTAGTTTTCAATGGTGGACATCACTATGTTGATCATATCTACTATATGATTCACGCTCGACCTTTCGGTCTCCAGTGTTCCGAGGCCATATCTGCATATGCTAGGCTCGTCAAGTTTAACCTGAGTATTCTACATGTGCAAAACTGGCTTGCACCCATTGTATGTGAACATAGAGCTTATCACACCCGATCATCACGTGGTGTCTTAGCACGAAGAACTGTCGCAACAGTGCATACTCAGGGAGAACACTTATACCTTGAAATTTGGTGAGAGGTCATCTTATAATGCTACCGCCGAACTAAGCAAAAATAAGATGCATAAAGGATAAACATCACATGCAATCAAAATATGTGACATGATATGGCCATGATCATCTTGCGCCTTTGATCTTTATCTCCAAAGTACCGTCATGATCTCTATCATCACCGGCATGACACCATGATCTCCATCATCTTGATCTCTATCAACGTGTCATCATATGGTTGTCTCGCCAACTATTGCTTTTGCAACTATTGCTATCGCATAGCGATAAAGTAAAGCAATTGTATGGCGCTTGCATCTTATGCAATAAAGAGACAACCATAAGGCTTCTGCCAGTTTCCGATAACTTCAACAAAACATGATCATCTCATACAACAATTTATATCTCATCATGTCTTGACCATATCACATCACAACATGCCCTGCAAAAACAAGTTAGACGTCCTCTACTTTGTTGTTGCAAGTTTTACATGGCTGCTACGGGCTGAGCAAGAACCGTTCTTACCTACGCATCAAAAACCACAACGCAGTATAGTGATTGCTTTTTGATCTTCAAAAAGAACCCTGTTCATTGAATCTGATTCAACTAAAGCTGGAGAAGCAAACACCCACTAGCCACCTGTGTGCGAAGCACGTCGGTAGAACCAGTCTCACATAAGCGTACGCGTAATGTCGATCTGGGCCGCTTCATCCAACAATGCCGCTGAATCAAGAATCAACTAGTGACGACAAACAATATGTATATACCCACGCCCACAACTCCTTTGTGTTCTACTCGTGCATATAACATCTACGCATAAACCTGGCTTCGATGCCACTGTTGGAGAACGTAGCAATTTCAAAAAAAAATCCTACACACACGCAAGATCATGGTGATGCATAGCAACGAGAGGGGAGAGTGTCGTCCACGTACCCTCGTAGACCATAAGCGGAAGCGTTATGACAACGCGGTTGATGTAGTCGTACGTCTTCACAATTGACCGATCCTAGTACCGAACGTACGGCACCTCCGTGATCTGCACACGTTCAGCTCGGTGACGTCCCACGAACTCACGATCCAGTAGAGCTTCGCGGGAGAGTTCCGTTAGCACGACGGCGTGATGACGGTGTTGATGAAGCTACCGACGCAGGGCTTCGCCTAAGCACCGCTACGATATGACCGAGGTGGATTATGGTGGAGGGGGGGGGGCACCGCACATGGCTAAAAGATCAATGATCAACTTGTGTTTCTATGGGGTGCCCCCTTCCCCATATATAAAGGAGTGGAGGAGGGGGAGGGCCGGCCCTCTACTATGGCGCGCCCTGGGGAGTCCTACTCCCACCGGGAGTAGGATTCCCCCCTTTCCAAGTAGTAGGAGTAGGAAAAAAGGAAGGGGAAGAGAGAAGATAAGGAAGGAGGGGCGGCGCCCCTCCCCATAGTCCAATTCGGACTAGGCCTAGGGGGCGCACGGCCTGCCCTAGGCAGCCCTTATCTCTCTCCGGTAAAGCCCAATAAGGCCCATATACTCCCCGGCGAATTCCCGTAACTCTCCGGTACTCCGATAAATACCCAAACCACTCAGAACCTTTCCGATGTCCGAATATAGCCTTCCAATATATCGATCTTTATGTCTCGAACATTTCGAGACTCCTCTTCATGTCCCTGATCTCATCTGGGACTCCGAATAACCTTAGGTACATCAAAACATATAAACTCATAATACCGATCGTCACCGAACGTTAAGTGTGCGGACCCTACGGGTTCGAGAACTATGTAGACATGGCCGAGACTCATTTCCGATCAATAACCAATAGCAGAACCTGGATTTTCATATTGGCTCCTACATATTCTCCGAAGATCTTTATCGGTCAAACCGCATAACAACATACATTGTTCCCATTGTCATCGGTATGTTACTTGTCCGAGATTCGATCGTCGGTATCTCAATACCTAGTTCAATCTTGTTACCAGCAAGTCTCTTTACTCGTTTTGTAATGCATCATCCCGCAACTAACTCATTAGTCACATTGCTTGCAAGGCTTATAGTGATGTGCATTACCGAGAGGGCCCAGAGATACCTCTCCGACAATCCGAGTGACAAATCCTAATCTCGATCTATGCCAACTCAACAAGTACCATCGGAGACACTTGTAGAGCACCTTTATAATCACCTAGTTACATTGTGACATTTGGTAGAACACAAAGTGTTCCTCCGGTATTCGGGAGTTGCATAATCTCATAGTCAGAGGAACATGTATAAGCCATGAAGAAAGCAGTAGCAACAAACTATACGATCATCGTGCTAAGCTAACGGAATGGGTCAAGTCAATCACATCATTGTCTAATGATGTGATCCCGTTAATCAAATGACAACTCATGTCTATGGCTAGGAAACTTAACCATCTTTGATTCAACGAGCTAGTCAAGTAGAGGCATACTAGCGACACTCTGTTTGTCTATGTATTCACACATGTACTAAGTTTCTGGTTAATACAATTCTAGCATGAATAATAAACATTTATCATGATATAAGGAAATAAATAATAACTTTATTATTGCCTCTAGGCATATTTCCTTCAGCCACCTCCTGGCCGGTGATACGTCTCCAACGTATCTATAATTTTTTATTGTTCCATGCTATCATATTATCAACCTTGGATGTTTTATATGCATTTATATGCTATTTTATATGATTTTTGGGACTAACCTATTAACCCAGAGCCAAGTGCCAGCTTCTGTTTTTCCCTTGTTTCAGTGTTTCACAGAAAAGGAATATCAAACGGAGTCCAAACGGAATGAAACCTTCGAGAAAGTTATTTTTTGGAAAGAAAGCAATACAGGAGACTTGGAGTGCACGTCAGGGGATCAACGAGGAATCCACGAGGCAGGGGGGCGCGCCCACCCCCCTGGGCGCGCCCTCCACCCTCGTGGGCCCCTCGTGGCTCCCCCGATGTATTTCTTCCGCCTATATATATCCATTTACCCTAAAACTATCGGGGAGCAGAATAGATCGGGAGTTCTGCTGCAGAAGCCTCCGTAGCCACCGAAAACCAATCTAGACCCGTTCCGGCACCCTGCCAGAGGGGGCAATCCCTCTCCGGTGGCCATCTTCATCATCCCGGCGCTCTCCATGACGAGGAGGGAGTAGTTCTCCCTCGGGGCTGAGGGTATGTACCAGTAGCTATGTGTTTGATCTCTCTCTCTCTCTCGTGTTCTTGAGGTGGCACGATCTTGATGTATCGCGAGCTTTGCTATTATAGTTGGATCTTATGATGTTTCTCCCCCTCTACTCTCTTGTAATGGATTGAGTTTTCCCTTTGAAGTTATATAATCGGATTGAGTCTTTAAGGATTTGAGAACACTTGATGTATGTCTTGCGTGGGATAACCGTGGTGACAATGGGTTATTCTATTGATCCACTTGATGTATGTTTTGGTGATCAACTTGCGGGTTCCGCCCATGAACCTATGCATAGGGGTTGGCACACGTTTTCATCTTGACTCTCCGGTAGAAACTTTGGGGCACTCTTTGAGGTTCTATGTGTTGGTTGAATAGATGAATTTGAGATTGTGTGATGCATATCGTATAATCATACCTAAGGACACTTGAGGTGACATTGGAGTATATAGGTGACATTAGGGTTTTGGTTGATTTGTGGCTTAAGGTGTTATTCTAGTACGAACTCTAGGGCTGTTTGTGACACTTATAGGCATAGCCCAACGGATTGATTGGAAAGAATAACTTTGAGGTGGTTTCGTACCCTACCATATCTCTTCGTTTGTTCTCCGCTATTAGTGACTTTGGAGTGACTCTTTGTTGCACGTTGAGGGATAGTTATGTGATCCAATTATGTTATTATTGTTGAGAGAACTTGCACTAGTGAAAGTATGAACCCTAGGCCTTGTTTCAACGTATTGCAATACCGTTTGTGCTCACTTTTACCACTTGTTACCTTGCTGTTTTTATATTTTCAGATTACAAAAACCATTATCTACTATCCATATACCACTTGTATCACCATCTCTTCGCCGAACTAGTGCACCTTTACAATTTACCATTGTATTGGGTGTGTTGGGGACACAAGAGACTCTTTGTTATTTGGTTGCAGGGTTGCTTGAGAGAGACCATCTTCATCCTACGCCTCCTATGGATTGATAAACCTTAGGTCATCCACTTGAGGGAAATTTGCTACTGTCCTACAAACCTCTGCACTTGGAGGCCCAACAACGTCTACAAGAAGAAGGTTGTGTAGTAGACATCAAGCTCTTTTCTGGCGCCGTTGCCGGGGAGGTTAGCGCTTGAAGGTATATCTTTAGATCTTGCAATCGAGTCTTTTAGTTTCTTGTTTTATCACTAGTTTAGTTTATAAAAGAAAATTAAAAAATGGAATTAAGTTTGCCTCATACGCTTCATCTTTTTAATATCTTTCGTAAGTATGATGGAAAGGAAAATTGTTCCAAAGTGTTAGAAGAAGAATGCATTAAAATGTTTGGCACTAAATCTTTGAATGATGAGCATGATTGCAATGTTGTTAGTATGAACTCCTTGAATATCCATGGTACTAATGATGATTGCACTAGTTATGATGAAAATGTCTCCTATAAACATGTCAATTTTTGCGGAGTGCATTGGGTTTGCAAGTACACACCGATTAGGGAAGATAGATTTTGCAAGAGGCGTAAGTACTTAGAAACTAAATTGTTGCAACAAAGGCTAGATGTTTGTGCTGAAAATTTAAATTTTCTTGGCCATACTTGTGAGCTTTGCAATGAACGTGGTCATTTAACCATCTGATGCAAATTGTTTCATGATCTAATTGTTTCCAAAAATTGTGATGACTTGATTTATCTTGCACATCATAATGAACTTAGTTTGCTTATGGGTTACGAAGAAATGAAACGTATAACTAACTATCTTCTAGTATTTGCCCATGATAAACTTCTTGGCTTTGATCTAGAGGAAATTTATATGTATTGTGCGGTGAATTGTATTGAAAATTCTTATATTCCCAACTACATAAAGAAAAGAAAACAAATAGAAGATGAAGGGAATACTAATGAAAGGGAAGATACTTCCCAATACCCTTCTATTATTTCTTATGATGAATAGGGTAACGAGGAGGAGCCTTGTATTCAACCAATCTCATTAATAAGGAGCTCCAAAAAGAGGATTGAACCCACACATGATGTGGTGAAGAAGAAGAAAAGAAAAAGGAAAAGAGGTAAAAAGATATCTCTCCCAAATAATGATGCTTCTATTACTGTTGTGGCTCATGAAAATATAATTGTGGAAGATAATGATACTTCTTATGATCTTGAAAATCTTTTTGGCACTTGCTTGGAAGAATATGATAATTGCTATACTATTGGTGCTATCCATACTATTAATGATGAGAGTGATTATGCTTATGATATGAAAAGGCCCAAGCTTGGGGATGCTATGTTTGATGAAGATGATGTTTTTGAGAATATATTTGCTGCAATTAATGTTTGTCCCAAGCTTGGGGAACCTATGTTTAATGAAGATGATATTTGTAGTGTCCCAAGTTTTGATATGCAAATTTATTATGATAATAGCATGCCTACTACTTATGATGATTATATTGATGAAAGTGGTTTTGGAAGAGTGTCAACTTTAGGAAGTAATGATCCCACTATTTTGGAGGATGTTGAATCTTATTGGGATAATTATGAAAGTGGATTTGGAGAGGTCATGACTTTATTTAGTAATGATTCCACTATCTTGGAAGAGGTTTCAATCGATTATGATGAGAACAAAGTTGCTACTTATGATAATTATTGTGATGATACTTAAACTATAAAAAGTAGTGATGATTATATTTAAAAAACTTGTCATGATTATTATTACCCTTTTTCTGAACATTACTATTTTAATGTGGAATCAATTTATAGTATTCGAGTCTCTTATGATACTCCCACTATTCCGAATGAGAAGAAATTTGCTTATGTGGAGAGTAATAAAAATTCTATGCTTGTAGATCATGAAAAGAATGATTTATGTGATAGTTATATTGTTGAATTCATTCATGATGCTACTGAAAATTATTATGAGGGAGGAACATATGCTCGTAGGAATTGCAATAATGTCAAGTTTCCTCTCTTTGTGTTGAAAATCTGAAGTTATGCTTGTTTTGCTTTCCTATGCTAGTTGATTATTGTTCCCATAAATTGTTTGCTCACAAAATCCCTATGCATAGGATGTGGGTTAGACTTAAATGTGCTAGTCATATTCTTCATGATGCTCTCTTTATGTTTCAATTCTTATCCTTTATGTGAGCATCATTGAAATCATCATGCCTAGCTAGGGGCGTTAAACGATAGCGCATGTTGGGAGGCAACCCAATTTTATTTTAGCTCCTTGCTTTTTGTTCCTGTTTAGTAACAAAAAAATTCTTCTAGCCTCTGTTTAGATGTAGTTTTATATTTTAATTAGTGTTTGTGCCAAGTAGAACCATTGGGAAGACTTGAGGAAAGTCTTGTTGATCATGCTGTAAAAAACAGAAACTTTAGCGCTCACGAGAACTGCTGCCATTTTTATTTGGAAAGTGATATTTAGTTAATTATTTTTGCAGATGATTAATAGATAAATTCCTCACGTCCATCAATTATTTTAGAATTTTTGGGGTTCCATATCTTTCGCTAGCTACAGATTACTACAGACTGTTCTGTTTTTGACAGATTCTGTTTTTCGTGAGTCGTTTGCTTATTTTGATGAATCTATGGCTAGTAAAATAGTTTATAAATCATAGAGAAGTTGGAATAAAGTAGGTTTAACACCAATATAAATAAAGAATGAGTTCATTACAGTACCTTGAAGTGGTCTTTTGTTTTCTTTCGCTAACGGAGCTTGCGAGATTTTCTACTTTAAGTTTTGTGTTGTGAAGTTTTCAAGTTTTGGGTAAAGATTTGATGGATTATGGAACAAGGAGTGGCAAGAGCCTAAGCTTGGGGATGCCCATGGCACCCCCAAGATAATCTAAGGACACCTAAAAGCCAAAGCTTGGGGATGCCCCGGAAGGCATCCCCTCTTTCGTCTTCGTTCATCAGTAACTTTACTTGGAGCTATATTTTTATTCGCCACATGATATGTGTTTTGCTTGGAGCATCATTTTATTTTATCTAGTTTTGATTGCTGTTTGAATAAAATACCAAGATCTGAAATTCTTTAATGTTAGAGAGTCTTCATATAGTTGCATAATTATTCGACTACTCATTGATCTTCACTTATATCTTTTGGAGTAGTTTGTCATCTGCTCTAGTGCTTCACTTATATCCTTTTAGAGCACGGTGGTGGTTTTATTTTATAAAAATAGATGAACTCTCATGCTTCACTTATATTATTTTGAGAGTCCTAAACAACATGGTAATTTGCTTTGGTTATGAATTTAGTTCTAATATGATGGACATCCAAGATGGATATAATAAAAACTATCATATAAAGTGCATTGAATACTATGAGAAGTTTGATACTTGATAATTGTTTTGAGATATGGAGATGGTGATATTAGAGTCATGCTAGTTGAGTAGTTGTGAATTTGAGAAATACTTGTGTTGAAGTTTGTGATTCCCGTAGCATGCACGTATGGTGAACCGTTATGTGACGAAGTCGGAGCATGATTTATTTATTGATTGTCTTCCTTATGAGTGGCGGTCGGGGACGAGCGATGGTATTTTCCTACCAATCTATCCCCCTAGGAGCATGTGCGTAGTACTTTGTTTCGATAACTAATAGATTTTTGCAATAAGTATGTGAGTTCTTTATGACTAATGTTGAGTCCATGAATTATACGCACTCTCACCCTTCCACCATTGCTAGCCTCTCTAGTACCGCACAACTTTCGCCGGTACCATAAACCCACCATATACCTTCCTCAAAACAGCCACCATACCTACCTATTATGGCATTTCCATGGCCATTCCGAGATATATTGCCATGAAACTTTCCACCATTCCGCTTATTATGACACGCTCCATCATTGTCATACTGCTTTGCATGATCATGTAGTTGACATCGTATTTGTGGCAAAGCCACCATTCATAATTCTTTCATACATGTCACTCATGAGTCATTGCACATCCCGGTACACCGCCGAAGGCATTCATATAGAGTCATATCTTTTCCTAAGTATCGAGTTGTAATTCTTGAGTTGTAAGAAAATAAAAGTGTGATGATCATCATTATTAGAGCATTGTCCCAGTGAGGAAAGGATGATGGAGACTATGATTCCCCCACAAGTCGGGATGAGACTCTAAACGAAAAAAGAGAGGCCAAAGAAGCCCAAATAAAAAAAGAGGCCATAAAAAAGGCCCAAATAAAAAAATAAAAAAATGAGAGAAAAAGAGAGAAGGGACAATGCTATTATCCTTTTACCACACTTGTGCTTCAAAGTAGCACCATAATATTCATGATAGATAGTCTCCTATGTTGTCACTTTCATATACTGGTGGGAATCTTTGATTATAAAACTTGGCTTGTATATTCCAATGATGGGCTTCCTCAAAATGCCCTAGGTCTTTGTGAGCAAGCAAGTTGGATGCACACCCACTTAGTTTCTTTTGTTGAGCTTTCATATACTTATAGCTCTAGTGCATCCGTTGCATGGCAATCCCTACTCACTCACATTGATATCTATTGATGGGCATCTCCATAGCCCATTGATATGCCTAGTTGATGTGAGACTATCTTCTCCCTTTTTGTCTTCTCCACAACCACCATTCTATTCCACCTATAGTGCTATATCCATGGCTCACGCTCATGTATTACGTGTAGATTGAAAAAGTTTGAGAACACCAAAAGTATGAAACAATTGATTGACTTGTCATTGGGGTTGTGCATGATTTGAATACGTTGTGTGGTGGAGATGGAGCATAGCCAGGATATATGATTTTGTAGGGATAACTTTCTTTGGCCATGTTATTTTGAAGAGACATAATTGCTTAGTTAGTATGCTTGAAGTATTATTATTTCTATGTCAATATTAAACTTTTGTCTTGAATCTTATGGATCTGAATATTCTTGCCACAATAAAGAAGAATTACTTAGAGAAATATGTTAGGTAGCATTCCACATCAAAAATTCTATTTTTATCATTTACCTACTCGAGGACGAGCAGGAATTAAGCTTGGGGATGCTGATACGTCTCCAACATATCTATAATTTTTTATTGTTCCATGCTATTATATTATCAACCCTGGATGTTTTATATGCTATTTTATATGGTTTTTGGGACTAACCTATTAACCCAGAGCCTAGTGTCAGTTTTTGTTTTTCCCTTGTTTCAGTGTTTCGCAGAAAAGGAATATCAAACAGAGTCCAAACGGAATGAAACCTTCGGAGAAGTTATTTTTGGAAAGAAAGCAATACAAGAGACTTGGGGAGCAGGATAGATTGGGAGTTCCGCCGCGAGAAGCCTCCGTAGCCACCGAAAACCAATCTAGACCCGTTTTGGCAGCCTGCCGGAGGGGGCAATCCCTCTCCGGTGGCCATCTTCATCATCCCGGCGCTCTCCATGACGAGGAGGGAGTAGTTCTCCCTCAGGGCTGAGGGCATGTACCAGTAGCTATGTGTTTGATCTCTCTCTCTCTCCCTCTCTCTCTCTCTCTCGTGTTCTTGAGGTGGCACGATCTTGATGTATCGCGAGCTTTGCTATTATAGTTGGATCTTATGATGTTTCTCCCCCTCTACTCTCTTGTAATGGATTGAGTTTTCCCTTTGAAGTTATATTATCGGATTGAGTCTTTAAGGATTTGAGAACACTTGATGTATGTCTTGCGTGGGATAACCGTGGTGACAATGTGTTATTCTTGATCCACTTGATGTATGTTTTGGTGATCAACTTGCGGGTTCCGCCCATGAACCTATGCATAGGGGTTGGCACACATTTTCGTCTTGACTCTCCGGTAGAAACTTTGGGGAACTCTTTGAGGTTCTATGTGTTGGTTGAATAGATGAATCTGAGATTGTGTGATGCATATCGTATAATCATACCCACGGATACTTGAGGTGACATTGGAGTATCTAGGTGACATTAGGGTTTTGGTTGATTTGTGTCTTAAGGTGTTATTCTAGTACGAACTCTAGGGCTGTTTGTGACACTTATAGGAATAGCCCAACGGATTGATTGGAAATAATAACTTTGAGGTGGTTTCGTACCCTACCATAATCTCTTCGTTTGTTCTCCGCTATTAGTGACTTTGGAGTGACTCTTTGTTGCATGTTGAGGGATAGTTATGTGATCCAATTATGTTATTATTGTTGAGAGAACTTGCACTAGTGAAAGTATGAACCCTAGGCCTTGTTTCAACGCATTGCAATACAGTTTTTGCTCACTTTTACCACTTGTTACCTTGCTATTTTTATATTTTCAGATTACAAAAACCATTATCTACTATCCATATACCACTTGTATCACCATCTCTTCGCCGAACTAGTGCACCTATACAATTTACCATTGTATTGGGTGTGTTGGGGACACAATAGACTCTTTGTTATTTGGTTGCAGGGTTGCTTGAGAGAGACCATCTTCATCCTACGCCTCCTACGGATTGATAAACCTTAGGTCATCCACTTGAGGGAAATTTGCTACTGTCCTACAAACCTCTGCACTTGGAGGCCCAACAACGTCTACAAGAATAAGGTTGTGTAGTAGATATCAGCCGACCCTCTCTCCTCTAATGCCCATGCTGGCCCATTAACTTCCCGGGGGGGGGTCCGGTAACCCTCCGGCACTCCGGTTTTATCCGAAACTCTCTGGAACACTTCCGGTGTCCGAACAACATGGTCCAATATATCAATCTTTAGTCTCGACCATTTAGAGACTCCTTGTCATGTCCGTTATCTCATCCTGGACTCCAAACAACCTTCGATACATCAAATCACATAAACTCATAATACTAATCATCATCGAACATTAAGCGTGCGGACCCTACGGGTTTGAGAACTATGTAGACATGACCGAGACACTTCTCCAGTCAATAACCAACATCGAAACCTGGATGCTCATATTGATTCCTACATATTCTACGAAGATCTTTATCGGTCAAACCGCACAACAACATACGTTGTTCCCTTTGTCATCGGTATGTAACTTGCCCGAGATTCGATCGTCGGTATCATCATACCTAGTTCAATCTCGTCACTGGCAGGTCTCTTCACTCGTTCCATAGTGCATCATCCCGCAACTAACTCATTAGTCACATTGCTTGCAAGGCTTATAGTGTTGTGCATTACCGAGAGGGCCCAGAGATACCTCTCTGACAATCGGAGTGACAAATCCTAATCTTGATCTATGCCAACTCAACAAACACCATCGGAGACACCTGTAGAGCATCTTTATAATCACCCAGTTATGTTGTGACGTTTGATAGCACACTAAGTGTTCCTCCGGTATTCGGGAGTTGCATAATCTCATAGTCATAGGAACATGTATAAGTCATGAAGAAAGCAATAGCAATAAACTAAACGATCATAGTGCTAAGCTAACGGATGGGTCTTTTCCATCACATCATTCTCTAATGATGTGATCCCATTAATCAAATGACAACACATGTCTATGGCTAGGAAACTTAACCATCTTTGATTAACGAGCTAGTCTAGTAGAGGCATACTAGGGACACTCTATTTGTCTGTGTATTCACACATGTACTAAGTTTTCGGTTAATACTATTCTAGCATGAATAATAAACATTTATCATGATATAGGAAATATAAATAACAACTCTATTATTGCCTATAGGGCATATTTCCTTCAGTCTCCCACTTGCACTAGAGTCTATAATCTAGATTACACAATAATGATGCTCACACCCATGGAGTCTTGGTGCTGATCATGTTTTGCTCGTGAGAGAGAGGCTTAGTCAATGGGTCTGCAACATTCAGATCCGTATGTATCTTGCAAATCTCTATGTCTCCCTCCTTGACTTAATCATAGATGGAATTGAAGCGTCTCTTGATGTGCTTGGTTCTCTTGTGAAATCTGGATTCCTTTGCCAAGGCAATTGCACCTGTATTGTCACAAAAGATTTTCATTGGACCCGATGCACTAGGTATTACACTTAGATCGGATATGAACTCTTTCATCCAGACTCCTTCATTTGCTGCTTCCAAAGCAGATATGTATTCCGCCTCACACGTAGATCCTGCCACGACGCTCTGCTTAGAACTACACCAACTGACAGCTCCACCATTTAATAAAAAGGTGTATCCGGTTTGTGACTTAGAGTCATCTGGATCAGTGTCAAAGCTTGCATCGACTTAACCATTTATGACGAGCTCTTTGTCACCTCCATAAATGAGAAACATATCCTTAGTCCTTTCCAGGTATTTCAGGATGTTCTTGATCGTTGTCCAGTGATCCACTCCTGGATTACTTTGGTACCTCCCTTCTAAACTAATAGCAAGGAACACATCAGGTCTCGTACACAGCATTGCATACATGATAGAACGTATGGCTAAAGCAAAGGGAATGACTTTCATTTTCTCTCTATCTTTTGTAGTGGTCAGGCATCGAGTCTGACTCAACTTCACACCTTGTAACACAAGCAAGAACCCTTTCTTTGTTTGATCCATTTTGAACTTCTTCAAAACTTTATCAAGGTATGTGCTTTGTGAAAGTCCAATTAAGCGTCTTGATCTATCTCTATAGATCTTGATGCCCAATATATAAGCAGCTTCACCAAGGTCTTTCATTGAAAAATTCTTATTCAAGTATCCTTTTATGCTATTTAGAAATTCAGTATCATTTCTAATCAACAATATGTCATCCACATATAATATCAGAAATGCTACGGAGCTCCCACTCACTTTCTTGTAAATACAGGCTTCTCCAAGAGTCTGTATAAAACCATATGCTTTGATCACACTATCAAAGCGTATATTCCAACTCCGAGATGCTTGCACGAGTCCATAAATGGATCGCTGGAGCATGCACACTTTGTTAGGACCTTTGGGATCGACAAAACCTTTTGGTTGCATCATATACAACTCTTCTTTAAGATATCCATTAAGGAATGCAATTTTGACATCCATTTGCCAAATTTCATAATCATAAAATGCGTCAATTGCTAACATGATTTGGACGGCTTAAGCATCGCTACGGGTGAGAAGGTCTCATCGTAGTCAACTCCTTGAACTTGTTGAAAAACTTTCGCAACAAGTCGAGCTTTGTAGACAGTAACATTACCCTCAGCGTCAGTCTTCTTCTTGAAGATCCATTTATTCTCTATGGCTTGCCGATCATCGGACAAGTCAACCAAACTCCACACTTTGTTCTTATACATGGATCCCATCTCAGATTTCATGGCCTCAAGCCATTTTGCGGAATCTGGGCTCATCATCGCTTCCTCATAGTTTGTAGGTTCGTCATGGTCAAGTAACATGACCTCCAGAACAGAATTACCATACCACTCTGGTGCGGATCATACTCTGGTTGACCTACGAGGTTCGGTAGTAACTTGATCAGAAGTTTCATGATCATCATCATTAGCTTCCTCACGAATTGGTGATGAACTACTTTCCAACAAGGGAGAAGGTATAGTTACCTCATCAAGTTTTACTTTCCTCCCACTCACTTCTTTCGAGAGAAACTCCTCTCTAGAAAGGATCCATTCTTAGCAACAAATATCTTGCCTTCGGATCTGTGATAGAAGGTGTACCCAACAGTCTCCTTTGGGTATCCTATGAAGACACATCTCTCTGATTTGGGTTCGAGCTTATCAGGTTGAAGCTTCTTCACATAAGCATCGCAGCCCCAAACTTTAAGAAACGACAACTTGGGTTTCTTGCCAGACCAAAGTTCATATGGTGTCATCTCAACGGATTTCGATGGTGCCCTATTTAACGTGAATGCAGTCGTCTTTAAAGCATAACCCCAAAACGATAGCGGTAAATCAGTAAGAGACATCATAGATCGCACCATATCTAATAAAGTGCAGTTACGACGTTCGAACACACCATTACGCTGTGGTGTTCTAGGTGGCGTGAGTTGCGAAACTATTCCGCATTGTTTAAAATCAAGACCAAACTCATAACTCAAATATTCACCTCCACAATCAGATCGTAGAAACTTAATTTTATTGTTACGATGATTTTCCACTTCACTCTGAAATTCTTTGAACTTTTCAAATGTTTCAGACTTATGTTTCATCAAGTAGATATACTCATATCTGCTCAAATCATCTGTGAAGGTCAGAAAATAATGATACCCGCCATGAGCATCAACACTCATCGGACCGCATACGTCAGTATGTATTATTTCCAATAAGTCGGTTGCTCGTTCCATTGTTCCAAAGAATGGAGTTTTAGTCATCTTGCCCATGAGGCATGGTTCGCAAGCATCAAGTGATTCATAATCGAGTGATTCCAAAATCCCATTAGCATGGACTTCATGCACTTTACATCAATATGACCTAAATGGCAGTGCCATAAATAAGTTGCACTATCATTTTTAAACTTATATCTTTTGGCTTCAATACTATGAATATGTGTATCACTACTATCGAGATTCCATAAAAATAGACCACTCATCAAGGGTGCATGACCATAACAGATATTACTCATATAAATAGAACAACCATTATTCTCTGATTTAAGTGAATAACCGTCTCGCATCAAACAAGATCTAGATATAATGTTCATACTTAACGATGGCACCAAATAACAATTATTCAGGCCGAATACTAATCCCGAAGGTAGATGTAGAGGTAGCGTGCCGACCGCGATCACATCGACTTTGGAACCATTTCCCACATGCATCGTCACCTCGTCCTTAGCCAATCTTCGCTTAATCCGTAGCCCCTGTTTCGAGTTGCAAATATGAGCAACAGAACCAGTATCAAATAGCCAGGTGCTACTGCGAGAATTAGTAAGGTACACATCAATAACATGTATATCAAATATACCTTTCACTTTGCCATCCTTCTTATCCGCGAAATACTTGGGGCAGTTCCGCTTCCAGTGACCAGTCCCTTTGCAGTAGAAGTACTCAGTTTCAGGCTTAGGTCCAGACTTGGGTTTCTTCACTTGAGCAGCAACTTGCTTGCCGTTCTTCTCGAAATTCCCCTTCTTCCGTCTGCCCTTCTTCTTGAAACTAGTGGTCTTGTTGACCATCAACACTTGATGCTCCTTCTTGATTTCTACCTCCGCAGCTTTCAGCATCGCGAAGAGCTCGGGAATTGTCTTATCCATCCCTTGCATATTATAGTTCATCATGAAGCTTTTGTAGCTTGGTGGCAGTGATTGAAGAACTCTGTCAATGAAAGTATCATCAGGAGGATTAACTCCCAGTTGAGTCAAGTGGTTGTGGTACCGAGACATTCTGAGTATATGTTCACTGACAGAACTATTCTCCTCCATCTTGAAGCTGTAGAACTTATTGGAGACTTCATATCTCTCAATCCGGGCATTTGCTTGAAATATTAACTTCAACTCCTGGAACATCTCATATGCTCCATGACATTCAAAACGTCATTGAAGTCCCAGTTCTAAGACATAAAGCATGGCACACCGAACTATCGAGTAGTCATCAGCTTTACTCTACCAGACGCTCTTAACATCATCAACAGCATCTGTAGCAGGCCTAGCACCTAGCGGTGCTTCCAGGACATAATTCTTCTGTGCAGCAATGAGGATAATCCTCAAGTTACGGACCCAGTCCATGTAGTTGCTACCATCATCTTTCAACTTAGCTTTCTCTAGGAACGCATTAAAATTCAAAGGAACAGTAGCACGGGCCATTTATCTACAACAACATAGACATGCAAAATACTATCAGGTACTAAGTTCATGATAAATTAAAGTTCAATTAATTATATTACTTAAGTACTCCCACTTAGATAGACATCCCTCTAATCATCTAAGTGATCATGTGATCCATATCAACTAAACCATGTCCGATCATCACGTGAGATGGAGTAGTTTTCAATGGTGAACATCACTATGTTGATCATATCTGCTATATGATTCACGCTCGACCTTTCGGTCTCCAGTGTTCCGAGGCCATATCTGCATATGCTAGGCTCGTCAAGTTTAACCCGAGTATTCTGCGTGTGCAAAACTGGCTTGCACCCGTTATATGTGAATGTAGAGCTTATCACACCCGATCATCACGTGGTGTCTTGGCACGACGAACTGTAGCAATGTATGAGAACACTTATACCTTGAATTTTAGTGAGAGATCATCTTATAATGCTACCGCCGAACTAAGAAAAATAAGATGCATAAAGGATAAACATCACATGCAATCAAAAATAAGTGATATGATATGGCCATCATCATCTTGTACCTTTGATCTCCATCTCCAAAGCACCGTCATGATCACCTTCGTCACCGTCTTGACACCTTGATCTCCATTGTAGCATCGTTATCATCTCACCAACTATTGCTTCTACGACTATCTCTACCGCTTAGTGATAAAGTAAAGCAATTGCATGGCGATTGCATTTCATACAATAAAGCGACACCTATATGGCTCCTGCCAGTTGCCGATAACTTTGTTACAAAACATGATCATCTCATACAACAATTTATATAATCACGTCTTGACCATATCACATCACAACATGCCCTGCAAAAACAAGTTAGACGTCCTCTACTTTGTTGTTGCAAGTTTTACGTGGCTGCTACGTGCTTAGCAAGAACCGTTCTTACCTACGCATCAAAAAACCACAATGATTTTTCGTCAAGTGTGCTGTTTTAACCTTCAACAAGGACCGGACGTAGTCACACTCGATTCAACTAAAGCTGGAGAAACAGACACCCACTAGCCACCTGTGTGCGAAGCACGTCTGTAGAACCAGTCTCATGAACGCGGTCATGTAATGTCGGTTTGGGCCGCTTCATCCAACAATACCACCGAATCAACGTATGACATGCTGGTAAGCAGTATGACTATTATCGCCCACACCTCTTTGTGTTCTACTCGTGCATATAACATCTACGCATAGACCTGGCTCTGATGCCACTATTGGGGAACGTAGTATTTCAAAAAAATTCCTACGATCACGCAAGATCTATCTAGGAGAAGCATAGCAATGAGCAGGGATTGTGTGTCTACGTACCCTCGTAGATCGAAAGCGAAAACATTTAGTAACGCGGTTGATGTAGTCGAGCGTCTTCGCGGTCCAACAGATCAAGTACCGAACGCACGACACCTCCGCGATCTACACATGTTCAGCTCGGTGACGTCCCTCGAACTCTAGATCCAGCTGAGGCCTAGGAAGAGTTTCGTCAGCACGACAGCGTGATGATGGTGATGATGAAGTTACCAACACAAGGCTTCGCCTAAGCACTAAGACAATATGACCGAGGTGGAAATTTGTGAAGGGGGGCACCGCACACGGCTAAGAAATCAACTTGTGTGTCTATGGGGTGCCCCCTCCCCCATATATAAAGGAGGGGAGGAGGGGGCCGGACGGCCTCAAGGGGCGCGCCCAAGGGGGGGGGTCCTACTCCTACTAGGAGTAGGTTCCCCCATTTCCTAGTCCAACAAGGAGGGGAAGGAAGGAGGAAGGGGAGAGAAGGAAGGAGGGGGGCGCCGCCCCCACCCCTTGTCCAATTCGGACTGGGGGGCGTGCGCCACCTCCTGGCCGGCCCTCTCTCCTCTAAGGCCCTTGGTGGCCCATTAACTTCCCAGGTGGGTCCGGTAACCCTCCGATACTTCGGTTTTATCCGAAACTCTCCGGAACACTTCCGGTGTCCGAACAACATGGTCCAATATATCAGTCTTTATGTCTCAACCATTTCGAGACTCCTCGTCATGTTCGTGATCTCATCCGGGACTCCGAACAACCTTCGGTACATCAAATCACATAAACTCATAATACCAATCATCATCGAACGTTAAGCATGCTGACCCTACGGGTTTGAGAACTATGTAGACATGACCGAGACACTTCTCCGGTCAATAACCAACAGCGGAACCTAGATGCTCATATTGGTTCCTACATATTCTACGAAGATCTTTATCGGTCAAACCGCAAACATACGTTGTTCCCTTTGTCATCGGTATGTTACTTGCCCGAGATTCGATCGTTGGTATCATCATACCTAGTTCAATCTCGTCATTGGCAAGTCTCTTTACTCGTTCCGTAGTGTATCATTTCATAACTAACTCATTAGTCACATTGCTTGCAAGACTTATAGTGATGTGCATTACCGAGAGGGCCCAGAGATACCTCTCCAACAATAGCAGTGACAAATCCTAATCTTGATCTATGCCAACTCAACAAACACCATTGGAGACACCTGTAGAGCATCTTTATAATCACCCAGTTATGTTGTGACGTTTGATACCATACTAAGTGTTCCTCCGGTATTCGAGAGTTGCATAATCTCATAGTCATAGGAACATGTATAAGTCATGAAGAAAGCAATATCAATAGACTAAACGATCATAGTCCTAAGCTAACGGATGGGTCTTGTCCATCATATCATTCTCTAATGATGTGATCCCGTTCATCAAATGACAACACATGTCTATGGTTAGGAAACTTAACCATCTTTGATTAACGAGCTAGTCTAGTAGAGGCATACTAGGGACACTCTGTTTGTCTATGTATTCACACATGTACTAAGTTTCCAGTTAATACAATTCTAGCATGAATAATAAACATTTATCATGATATAAGGAAATATAAATAACGACTTAATTATTGCCTCTAGGGCATATTTCCTTCACTTGCTATCACATAGTTTCTTATCTTGCTTAGCATAAGTTGTTGGTGCACATAGGTGAGCCTAGTTGTTTTAGGTTTTGTGCTTGACAAATTAACCGCTAGGTTTATTCCGCATTTGTTCAAGCCTAAACCGTAATTTTTTAAAGCGCCTATTCACCCCCTCTAGGCGACATCCTCGATCTTTCAGCTGCGAGTCGGGAAGACAGAGTTGCCGGTGAAAATTGAGCCGATGGCAGGCGATGGCGCCATTCTGCGCGTTACCTTGATAAAGGCATCGTCGTGTAACTTATGTCGGCCCACTCATGCTGCTTCGAGGGAAACCCTAGGATCTGGTCTTCCAGATCGGATGATGGTGGTACTGCGGTGTTGTTTCTCTCTTGGGAACATCGTTTGTGGAGCAACGCTGGAAGAGAGAGGCGGGAGGTGGAGCGGCTTCATCTTGCACGGAGCTTCGGTGGAGATGTCAAGTCATGCCTGGCCGACAGGTGCTACACTGTGTCATGCCAGGTCAGCATGTGCTACGCTGTGTCATGCTAGGTCGGCAGGTGCTACGCATGACAGATCCTCCAGAATCTTCGTGTCTGGATGGACGAGCGCAGGGCGGTGGCGCCGTTGAGCATTGTGGTGGTGTCAACGGATGGGCGGACTGGCAATGATGATACGGGTCTCTCTCCTGAAGATGGTCAGCGGTTCGTGATGATGGCGGCTTCTAAAACGTGTACATGTGATGTACGCTTTAGGTTTGCTGCACCTGCTATTCGTTCTGATACGTTATGTTGATGGATCGGCGACGACACCGATTTAGATATGGGGAGTGAGAGCACTTCACATTATCAAGTTTTATATGTGTGAGTGATGATCTCAGATGGCTTGATGTATGTTCTTATTAAACCTTTGTTGAATAATAAATAAAGATAACCGTATGCGTTGATTGATGCAGAGGCCAGGGTTTTTAACCTTCTTTTCAGAAAAAAGAAACATAACAACCAAAATAAGTGTTTTTTGGGCGGCGTGGTTCTCTGCTGATGTGTGATCACGACTGGGTGTATTAGAGCCTGTTCTCCATCTTCTCTTAACAAAAACGAGGCAGACAACATTGAGGCTATTGTCCCCATCCCGGTTCGAGTCCTTCTAAGAAAATATACGGGGTGGGTTCTAATTCCCCTCCCGTTCTCGTTCTTTTAAAACGAGATGCAACTTTATGTTGCTTGTTCTTGAGAAACTAATAATACGAAAAGAAACTAGCTAGACCAATTATCCACTCCAAACAAATGTTACAAATGTGTTGTCATGTGACTGGAGCCAATGTGACTCTAATGGGACCCCAACGTGCCGGAATTATCATCGGCAAGAGTGAGGTTTCATATGTTGTGATGATTCCTCTTAATGATTTTTGGGCGACCAATGAGGATTCATTGCATAGGTACGAAAAAAGTGCTTATAGTTATAGGTATGTTTGAAATGTTGTAATTTTTAAAAAATGTTTTTGACACCACAAGAAAAATGTATCGGATTTGCAAACGTATAAAATGTTATGTGTGGGTTTTTATGTTGCAATGATTGATTTTCCCTAATTTCGCGCTTAAGTGGAATCCAACAACCGAGGGAGGTGGTTGATCTGTGGTTCCCCGACTGACTAGTATTGAGAAAACCCCATAGAGGGGTGGGGGAGGGTGCCGGGCATGGTTGGGAAAATCACACACAAACCTTTCATTCCATTCTTTTGTTCGGGAGAGAGATCAGAATTCGATGCTCTAGCGCCAGTTTGTTATGTCCCTCTTGTTCGATCTACTCAATTCATGGCGATACAGGGAGATTTGGTAGCTAGGGTTCTTGAGAGAGAAAGGGGATTGGAGGGGAGAGGTTACAAGAGGTGGGAGGAAAGGGGAGAGTAGGTGAGATCGATTCACTGATTACAACGCCGTGCCCCAACCCCTCGGGCTCACACCTACTTATCGATCACCCACCCAGCTCCCAGGTGGCCGGGTCGAACAGCCTATTGGGCTTCTTAGCTCTCTTGGTCCGGGCCTCCTTGTTGCCTGTCACGGTAGTAGTAGAGGCCGTGACATCCCCCCGGTCTTCAAACACGGCTTGTCCCCAAGCCGCAGCTCCAGGAAAACGGCTCCGGAGCTCGAATAAATCCTCCCAGGTCGCCAGCGCCTCCGGTTGCGAAGACCACTTGACCAGCACTTGAGGAAGTTGCGCCTGTCCTCTGGTGACGACCCGGCGAGCGAGCACACGCTTAGGGAAATCCGGCGTCGCGTGAGCCAACGGTGGTTCCGGCAGGACGGTCACCACGTCGGTGCCTGGTGGCAGAGCTGCCCGCAACAGGGAGACGTAGAACACCGGGTGAACGTGACTGCCTTCTGGAAGCTGGACGCGATACGCCACTGCTCCAATGCGCGCCGTCACCTGAAAAGGACCAAAGTACTTGAATGATAACTTGTGGTTAGCCCGAGCCGCGACTGAGACCTGCACATACGGCTGCAGCTTCACATATACCCAGTCCCCCACAGCAAAAACCCGCTCCGATCGACGCTTATCCGTCTGATCTTTCATCTGCTGCCTGGACCGTTCCAACTGCTGCTTTAATAGGGCTGAAACCACTGCCCTTTCCTCATGCCAGGTGATCAAATCCACTGGAGCTGTGGCAGACACGTCCACGATCCCGAAATGGCGAGGAGGATGCCCATATAGAACCTCAAACGGCGAAGCCTGCAACGCAGAGTGAGAGGACGTATTGTACCAGAACTCGGCGAGGTGCAGCCAATGGAATCATCTGTGCGGGCAGGAATGAACAAAACAATGAAGGTAGGTCTCCATGCACTGATTCACTCTTTCGGTGGTCCCATTAGTCTGGGGATGATATGCAGAAGACATCCGGAGCTCGGTCCTAGCTTGTTTAAACATTTCCTTCCACAACAGACTGGTGAAAACCTTATCACGGTCCGAGACCAAAGCATGAGGCAGCCCATGAAGCTTGTAGACTTGAGTCATGAATGCGGTTGCGACTTGCAGGGCTGAGAAAGGATGAGCAAGCGGAATGAAGTGAGCATACCTGGTCAGCTTGTCCACCACTACCATAATGCACGAATAACCCCGGGACACTGGCAGTCCTTCCACGAAATCCAAAGTTACTGTATGCCAAGCATGGGGAGGAATGGGTAGTGGTTCAAGCAGTCCAGGAGGGCGGATCCGTTCACTTTTCGCACTGCAGTCTGACACAAAGTTCTCCACGTCTTGCTTCATTCCAGCCCAGGCGAACAGACGTCGTAGTCTATCATAGGTGGCATGAATGCCGGAGTGGCCCCCTGTGGCACTAGCATGAATGGCATGCAGAAGTTTCTGTTGCATGGCTGGGTTCGCTCCTATCCACACCCTGCCCTTGTAAAGAATCATTCCATCACGAACAGAGTAATCTGAGGCTGTGTCTCCCATCTTGTTGCAGCGAAGCAAGATCTCTTTTGCGTTCGCATCAGACCGATAGCCCTGCATTACTTCATCAAGACAAACTGGCAGGGCCACTGACATAGCCGAAACTTCTGCATCTCGTCGCGATAAGGCGTCGGCCGCCTTGTTCTCAGCACCCTTCCTGTACATCACTTTGTATTGCATCCCCATGAGTTTGGTGTAAGCACGTCTCTGCCATGGAGTCACAAACCGTTGATCGTTCAAATGGGACAGAGCACTTTGATCCGTGCGGATGATGAACTCGCTCCCTTGCAAATAGGAACACCAGCGATCAACGGCCATCAAGATTTCCATGTATTCTTTCTCGTAGGTGGACAAACCACGGTTCCTTGGTCCCAATGCCTTGCTGAGAAAGGCTAGCGGGTGCCCATCTTGGATTAACACAGCCCCCACGCCAAACTCGGATGCATCAGTTTCAATTTTGAATGGCCTGTCAAAACGAGGAAGAGCCAACACTGGTGCTGAGATCAATGATTGTTTGAGATGGTTGAACGCCTCGTCGACCTTGGCCGACCACACGAAAACAGAGTGTTTCTTTAGCAGATTAGTCAGCGGGCGACTGATCATCCCAAAATCGCGTACAAAACGCCTATAGTAACCTGCCAGACCAAGAAACCCCCGGACTTGCTTAACTCCAATGGGTGTTGGCCAATCTCTGACCGCTACAATATTCTTCTCATCGGTAGCGACACCCTTCTCACTGATGACGTGTCCCAGGTAGGTGAGTTGTTGCTGGGCAAATTTGCATTTGGACAGCTTCATCTTGAGTTGATGTTTTTCCAATAGTTCAAAAACTTGTCGAAGGAGTTTGATGTGCTCTTCTAAAGTCTCATTATGGATCAGAATATCGTCAATGAACACAAGGACTCCATGCCGCAACAAGGGTCCCAACACAAAATGTATGCCCCCTTGAAAAGTCCCCGGAGCACAACATAGTCCATATGCCATCACCTTGAACTCATAGTGCCCCAGATGAGTTTTGAATGCAGTTTTGTAGACATCCTCTGGTGCCATCCGAATCTAGTGGTACCCAGCCTTCAAGTCCAGGCAGGTGAACCATTTGGATCCTGCAAGCTCATCAAGAAGCTCCTCAATAACTGGCATGGGAAATCGATCCTTGACGGTGATAGCATTGAGCTGCCGATAATCCACGCAGAATCGCCACGACAGATCTTTCTTTTGAACAAGCAGAACTGGTGAAGCAAACGGACTATAGCTGGGCTGAATGATGCCTTGATCTAGCATCTCCTGTACTTGCTTCTCTATCTCGTCTTTCTGAAATGGGCTGTACCGATAGGGTTTGATGTTCACTGGTTGAGCGCCCAGTATGAGCGGTATTTTGTGATCAAAAGGCCTTGTAGGTGGTAGGCCCTTCGGAGCCTCGAACAAAGACTGGAATTCATCGATGAGTTTGGCTATTGGTGGTGGGACCTCCATCTCAGGCTGCTGCTTCTGCTTGTTATCCACCGCCTGGAGATGAACCAATTGGTGTACATCGTTACAGCTCATCATGAAGTGCAGTTGATCCATAGTCACCGGATAGCACTCCTTGGTGTGTGGTTGTATGCCTCGCAACGTGACCTTCTTCCCATGGTGCATGAAGGCCATCTTCTTGTCACCCCAGTGCACGTCCATAGGGCTGTGTTGCTCCAGCCAGTCCATTCCAATGATCATGTCATAACATCCCAAAGGCAAAACCTTGAGGTCTGAAGCAAACTTGTGCCCTTCCACTAACCAACCACATTTTGTTATGGCTTGGTCACTGAGAAGCTGTCCCCCATCCGCTATCTTCACCTTCAGAACATTTGAGATTTTATGCACTCCTTGCAATCGGCCGGCCAGATCTGAACTGACAAAACTGTGCGAACTACCTGAGTCAACAAGCATCAACACCTGTTGATCCTGAATCTTCCCTTGCAACCGCAGAGTCTGTGGTGCAACTGAGCCTTGCACTGCTGCCCTAGAGATGGTGTGACATTCACTTGCAGTATCTGAATGTTCCTCGTCCATTAAGCCACTAGACAGACCCAACACATCAAACATCTCTTGCACCACATGAAGCTGCACTGCTGCTGCACACTTGTGCTCTCGACTCCATTTCTCTCCACACATATAGCAGAGACCTCTGGCTCGACGGTAGGCTCGCATCATTGTCAGTCGATCTTCCACAGAGCTATTTCCCTTCGGGCCATCGGCAGCTGCTCCATGGCGTTCATCTGTCAGCGCACCGACCGCAGGTGGTGGCCGTCCAAGAGGTGCCGGCAACGGCATGGCCCCTTTGAGATGGGCCCGGCTGCTCATGCCATTGCCTGTGATGCTCTCCGAGCGCCTGGGCTCCCGTCGCTTGGAAATCTCCAGCGCCTCTTCCTGTAAATAAGCCAACGAAACAGCAGTATCGAGGTCTTTTGGATTATGAACCAAAACAACAACGCGGATATCATCACGCAACCCATCGACAAAACGCGAAGGAAATAGAGCAGGATCCCAAGTAGTGTTGTGGGCTAACAAAGAATGCATTATTTCCGTGAACTTAGTGGTGTAATCAGTCACGGAGTCAGTTTGCCTCAGATGAAACAACTGACGCAACAGCACCGTGAACTCATTCCGCTCAAACTGCTCACAGACTGTGGTGCAAAAGTGTTCCCACTCCATGTGTCGCAGATTGAAATCACTGTTTTCGAGCCACACCATTGCGGCCCCAGTGAAATGCATCGCAGCTGTGTCCACCCAAAGCACCGGATCTAAACGGAAGACGCGGAAGTACGACTCGCAATTTCGTTTCCAACTGCGATGGCGTTCCCCTAGAATTGAGGGAAATCCATCTTAGGCCTCGGAATGACAGAATTGTGGTGGCGGTAAGGGCTACGAGATTGTGGAGGCAGAGGACTGCCAGATCTGGACATGCCCCTCAAAGGTGACCGCCCTGGTGCTCGTGAGCGATGATCGACCGAAAATTGCCCCGCAGAGGAAAGGAAATTTGGGGATGGTGCCATACCCGTGACCGGAGGTGGGACTAGAGTGGTGACCACTCCAGAGCCGACCCCCCGGTGAGCTTGGTCGACGCGGTGGCCTTCAGGCCCTTGGAGGCTGCTGTCGGCTTGATTTTGCGGCGCGCCTCCGGGTCAATGGAAGATGGGAGGTAGATCCCCCGGTTTGAGGCCGAGCATGGGGTTCCGCGCGATGACGTCCAGCTCCTTGCGCACCCCGCCCAGCTCCTGCTGCACGTCGGAGAGCGATTTCTCCAACGTAGGCTTCCAGGCGGCCAGATCGGCCACCATCGGCTGGATCTCGGCGATGATGGTGGTCGTCGCTGCCACCGCCTTCTGGATGGCTGCGTTATGCTCTTGGATGGCCTTGAGCGCCGCCGCCATCTCCTCCACTCTCTGCTCCATCTCGCCGGCTTGTCGCTGCTGGCGCGTGGTGAACATCGATTTCTTCAAGTAATCCGGTGGCTCTGATACCATATGTTACGTCCATCTTGTTCGATCTACTCAATTCATGGCGATACATGGAGATTCGGTAGCTAGGGTTCTTGAGAGAGAAAGGGGATCGGAGGGGAGAGGTTACAGGAGGTGGGAGGAAAGGGGAGAGTAGGTGAGATTGATTCACTGATTACAACGCCGTGCCCCAACCCCTCGGGCTCACACCTACTTATCGATCACCCACCTAGCTCCCAGGTGGTCGGGTCGAACAACCTATTGGGCTTCTTAGCTCTCTTGGGCCGGGCCTCCTTGTTGCCTGTCACGGTAGTAGTAGAGGCCGTGACACAGTTTTAGGCTTTTTTAAACGTGGCAGTCACACCACCCACGAGTCTCTTAGTAACAAGTTGACCCACTTAGGCCTTGTACAATGCAAGGTGCTTAGAAAAGATGCTTAGAGAAATAAATCAGACTTTTCTTAAAGCATCGGTGCTTATTTGTATAGAGTAGACGCTTAATTAGGCGCCTCTCCTATAGAAATAAACACCGGTGCTTCAGAAAAATCTGGTTTATTTTTCTAAGCACCTCCCTAAGCATCTAGCATTGTATAAGACCTTAAGAACCCAGGGCATACTAGGCTTTGTTTTTTCACAAACTTCTCGAAGCTTCCGATTCGTTTATCTCTTTTCCTTTTTATTTAATTTCCATGAACACTTTTTAATCCATGAACGTTTTCGAAATTCATGAACCATTTTCCGCAAAAGTCATGAACATTTTGTGAAAACTGTGGATTCATTTCAAACAAGTGAACATTTTTAAATTTGTGACCATTTTTTCAAATCTATGATTTTTTCTCAAACTCAGGAGCTTTTCTTAAAATTCATAAAATTTTCAAATTCCCTATCATGTTTTAATCTCATGAACTTTTCAAATTTGTGATCATTTTTCAAATTTGTGAACTTTTCTCAAATTTACGATCTTTTTTTAATTCACATTTTTTTAAATCTATAAAAAACCGTTAGTCATTTTTTTAAAATAAGTAGCAGTTGCTGGTTTTTTCAGAGATTCTTTTTTATGGACAAGTTTTTTTTTGAGACAATTTTAACGGGCAAGTGACTAGAAAACAGAAGCGAACGTGGCCTAAAACGCAGAGTCTACTCTAGACTCCACCGAGCGTATAATGAGCAGCGCATTTGGGCCAGCCCATGCGAGAGGCGACTGAGCGCTGTCGCGCCAACTGGCGCATAACGCACATTCTCATAGGGCCTGGAACCCTGGATCCTAACAAGCGGTGGGCAGTAGAAAGCCCACGACCAGCAATTTTCCGGATTTTGCTAAGAGCATCTCCAACAGACGCGCCAAACTAGCGCCGCGCCGCAAAATCTTTCTTTTAGCGCGCGCAATCGGAATAGTTGCTCCAGCGGGCGCGAAAAAACCGCGCGCGCGGCATACGTAGTCCAGCGCGCGGGACTCTCGCGCGCTCGCTCGCACCTCCTACCCCCCCTCCAGCCGCGCCGCCGCCGCCGACCGCGCCACCCGGTGACCGTTCCGCCGCTTCCTCGGCCTATCCCCGCCCCGCACGCGCTTTCTCCGGCCCCCCTCTAGTCCCGCCGCCCCGCGCGCGTGCTAGTCCTCCGACGAACAGCGCCCGCGCGCTCGCTGCTGCTCGGCGCCCGCGAGGTGTTCAACAAAACACCTAGAAGGTATGTATTGCTCAAAAGCCATGAATTTCGTGCATGTTGATTGTAGTTTTGTATTTATAGCATAGTATTCAACATTGTAGATGAGTTCGTCGTATGATTCTTCTGAAGAAGAATTTGATATGGAAGAGGAGGAGGATCTTGCAATGATCCTAGCTATGCATATTAATAAAAAACCGAAGCACGGTGGTTCGGTTATGGGTCGTCAAAAAATTTGGAGGAATATGATCGATGCCCACAACAAATTGATCAGGCATTATTTTGCGGAGAATCCCACATACCCCGAGTCGTATTTTCGTCGCCGGTTTAGGATGAGCACCGAGTTGTTCAGGCGCATTGCAGAGAAACTAGCGAGCCATGACCGTTTTTTTCAGCAAAGGAGGAATGCCACCGGAGAGCTCGGGCATAGCACCTTTCAGAAGGTGACAGCCGCTTTGCGTATGTTGGCATACGGTTACCGGCTGATCTAGATGATGATCACTTGGCTATGGGTGAGAGCCAAGCTATCATGTGTGTCAAGCGCTTCGCAGTCGGAATTGTGCAAGTGTTTGGCGAGGAGTATTTGAGATCTCCCAACGCTGAAGACGTCGCAAGGCTTTTAGCGATGAACAAAGCTCGCGGTTTTCCTGGCATGCTTGGCTCAATAGATTGCATGCATTGGACTTGGAAGAATTGTCCAAAGGCATGTCATGGGCAATTCCACGGCCAAAAAAAAGGTTCCACTATAATCCTTGAAGCGGTGGCCGATCAAGAGACTTGGATTTGGCATGCATTCTTTGGAATGCCTGGATCTTTGAATGACATCAATGTTGTCAATCGGTCACCACTGATGAGTAAGATTGCAAATGGGGAGTTGCCACCGGTGCAGTTTGTAGCAAATGGCTGTACATACAACTACGACTATTATCTAGCGGATGGCATCTATCCAAAGTGGCAAACCTTTGTCAAGCCGTTGAAAAAGTCAGAAGGTAAGAAAAATCTTGATTTCCACAATGCTCAGGCGGCGGCTAGAAAAAATATGGAGAGAGCTTTTGGGATTTTGCAAACCCAATTTGTTATTGTGAGAGGACCGGCTAAATTTTGGGATCAGAAGATGCTTTGGTACATAATACACGCTTGTGTGATCATGTACAACATGATCATCGAGAATGAGCGTGGTCAAGATGTGAACTACTCTCAGTATGAGCTCTTGGGACATCCCGTGCGAGTGCGACGGAGGACTGAAAGGGTGGCTCATTTTATTGCCTCCTATCATGCCATTCGACGTTCCGCAACGCATAATGATCTTCAGAAGGATCTCATTAAGAAGTGGTGGGCATGGAATTGACGACAAAGAGCATCATGATTTGTGTGTTCGTTATTGTATTGTTAAATTATTTGTTGTGTTTAATTGCACTATTTGTTGTATTGAACGATAAAAACTGTTTGTTTGAGTTGTAATAAACGAAATTGAACTATTTATTTTTGTTTGTTTTAATCTTTTTCTTCTGTTTTTGAATGCATATGTTGTTTGTGCGAATCGCGCACGCTGCATTTTAGCGCGGCTGCTGGAGCCAGTACTGCGCGCCGCGTCAAATCAGACGATGCACACGCGGTATATCTGTTTTTTGCGCGCGGCGTGACCGGCGCCTGTTGGAGATGCTCTAAAAAAAGAGCAATTTGCCGGATAAAAAAAAACAATCTGTTCGGCTATGGTCCTCTCCGTCCACGAATCATCACCAGGCCAAGCCGGCAACACGGTACCTCTTCTTCTGGGAGGAATTCCCTCGAACACCCCGTGCGCGCATCCCGCGCGACCTCTGTCCGATCGAATGGCGGTAACGAACTGAGCTAGGAGGGAGTACGTGGCTCCAATGGCGTCTCTCCCCCCCTTATCCGCCGCCGCCGCCTCTCTCCTGCGGCACCACGTCTGCTTCAGGCACCCCACCCCTTCCCGGAGCTGCTTCGCTAACAGTGAGAGTTATGGATGCTGCGGCGGAGTGCCTGATGCCGGGCGTTACGCGAGGCTGCGGCTGCGGTGGAGGAGCCCGGTACGTGCCAAGGTCGGCGAGGTGGAGAAGGACAAGGGCGCCGATTTGGGGCTCCGAACGGACCAGCCCAAGAGCCTGCGGCGGCGCCTGCGGCTCAGGCCGCGGCTGCGCGTGTTGCGGTGGCGTCTCCTGCGGCTGCTGTCGCCGCGGGAGCTCGCGGGCGACGCCGCGGCGGCGCTGCGGCGGGCCATCCGTCGCGTGCCGCCTCCCGCGGTCGCGTCGGTCGTCCTGGGGGCTCTCCTGCTCGCCGCGCGGCTCACGCTGCCCAAAAACCCGGCCCAGGAGGTGGCCTACGCGGACCTCCTGGCGGGGCTGCGCGCGGGCGCCGTGACCGCCGTCGCCTTCGAGGAGGACTCGCGCCGCATCTACTTCAGCAAGGCCGAGGACGCCGGCAGCGGCGACGACGAGCGCGAGACCGGCAGGGGCGCCGCCGTGCCGAAGTGGCCGTACTACGCGAGGCGGGTGCCGCACGACGAGGGGTTCCTGCTTGGGCTGATGCGGGAGGGCGGGGTGGACTACCGGTCTGCTCCACGGCCGGCGGGGAGGCTGCTGGTGGACATGCTGACCACGCTGCTCACGCTGTGGTTCTCACTGCTGCCGATGATGTGGTTCTTACAGAGGCAGATGTCGTCTGGGGGCAGTGCGGACAAGCGCCGACGGCCCAGGAAGCAGCAGGTAGGATTTGATGATGTCCAGGGCGTGGATGAAGCCAAGGAGGAGCTTGTCGAGGTGAATATATATGACCTCTCTATTTCTTTCTCATGATGATTGTTTTCTGTGATGTCGATGATATGCAGACCAGTAGACAATGGACATAGCAAGTCTGCAAAATGTCAAATCAATCAAGTTTAAGAAAGGAATTAACAAATTTTACACCCATTCTCTATAACAAGCCCTACCCGCACATGGATCTTAGAGTAAGGTCTTGCTAATCTCGTCGATTCTGATTTTAAGAAATCCGGGTCGACTGGGAGTTCACAATTGCATATGTCGAATACAAAGGGTATTATTTTTGCCAACTAAACTTTTCCCGATCTGCGGCATTCTATTGAAATTGCAAATACCAAGGGTATGAGGAGGAACCTTGCAAAATAAGAAATGGCACAGTAAGATATGATCAAAGTTCTACACAGTGCACTTAAGCCTGCTTGCCTTATTAACTTGTTGCTGGACTACAATGTGGTTCCTGTATGAAATCGTATGTTTTCTCCCTTTTATTTCACAAAGCCCTGTTTCAAGAAAAACACTGCGAGCATGTCTGGATTGGAATATGAATACATATGTGGTAGGCACTTACGTCTAAGATGAATTCCAATTTTTATCTCATATTTTGATGTTTTGACACTAAGTACCCAATCCTATCCTATCCCATATATCTAAAGTAGGTTATCCCATTTTTGAGCACATACATGCCCTACACATCATCAAATTTTTTTCTAGCAACAAATAATTGAAGCACAAGGTCATAAATCCCCGCAGCAATGCGTGGGATATTATCTTGTTTAACAGTTTTTTCATCTGGATTACCCCATTTAGCGAAAGGTTTGCCTATTTTTACCCCATTTAGCAAAAGTTTTGCCAATTTTACCCCATTCAAAATTTTGAGAGCGACCTGCTAGGTCGTCAGGTACACATACATGGCAAGCTATGTCGTTGTTTTCATCCTTTGCGTTTTTTCCCGTGCCTGAACCAGTTCGTATCCCTGAGCCAGACCCGTCCCGCGCACCCACCTGCAAATGTTTAACAAAACCAACTGCAAGATGCGGTGCATATGCACACCTGACGACCGAGAGAAAAAAACCATGTCCAACCATGCCATTCGACCCGTTTGTGCAAAAAAAAAAAACAGGAGGAAAACCGCGACATGGCACATTACGTGTACCCGACGGCCGGGACACACCTTTTAGATCTCCCTTCAATTTTTTTAAAGGGGTAACAACCAGCAAAACTTCCGCTAAATGGGGTAACCCGGATGAGAATCCGCTAACTGGAGTAATTAGTGTAAAAAATGTCAAAATATAGGGTAAAAAACTGGAATTCACTCTATTAATAATTAGTACTTGTATCTATGGATTCTGTAGTATTGACTGCTTAGGCTTGTTGATGCTAGGAATTATATTTGTTTTAGCTGATGTCTTGTTTTTTGTTATTCATATGAGTTAGTTATGTACTTCTATTGACTGAATATCAACAAGACTCATAAACTGTTGTACACTATTATAATTTCTTAATGTAGATAGTGAGCTGCTTGCGTGGTTCACTGAACTACAAGAAGCTGGGAGCAAGATTACCCAGGGGTGTTCTACTTGCTGGCCCTCCTGGAACCGGGAAAACTTTGCTGGCGAAGGCAGTTGCAGGAGAGGCTGGAATTCCATTCTTCTCTGTTTCTGCTAGCGAATTTGTTGAAATGTTTGTTGGAAGAGGAGCAGCCCGCGTGAGGGAATTATTCAAGGAAGCCAAAGAAGCTGCTCCGTCAATCATTTTTATTGACGAACTTGATGCTGTTGGTGGAAGCAGAGGTAGAAGTTTTAATGATGAGAGGGACCAAACCCTAAATCAGGTGTGATTTAGCTCTCTTACTACGTTCTGTTTTCTTTGTGAAGTCATATTAAATGATGAACATATTATTGCTTTGTCCAGCTGCTTACTGAAATGGATGGTTTTGACTCGGACGTGAAAGTTATTGTCATGGCTGCTACTAATAGACCTAAGGCTCTGGATTCTGCTCTTTGTCGGCCTGGTCGCTTCTCAAGAAAGGTTTTTGTTGGTGTGCCTGATTTGGAAGGCCGCAGAAAGATTTTGGCTGTTCATCTCAGGAAAGTTCCTTTAGAAGAGGAATCCGAAATAATTTGTGATCTGGTAGCTAATGTGACCCCAGGATTGGTTGGTGCAGATCTAGCAAACATTGTTAATGAGGCTGCTCTACTAGCTGCTCGAAGAGGTAAGTTAAAGTCATCTTATATCATCAGATACATAAGACTTAGAGCAAGTTGATTGGTTCCTTATGCTTGAAGTATCATATTTGTTGCAAGCAAATTTAAATATCGCTTCATTAATGAATGCTTAGAGTTCCAAAGTGTAAAACCTGCAATTTTGTGGTCCATTTTCAGTGGAACAGTGCAAGATTTGTGGTTTCTTTGTAAACTGCCAGTGCATTCTCTTATCAGTTTGACTCCACCATGTTCTAAATTATTACTGAGAAAAATTATAATCTTACCTGCATTTATGTTTTTCTATTTCCCATGTTTTGGAAAGAGAGTTGTCTTTTAAAATGGTTAAGTTGATGAAATGTATGATAATTAAGAAGTTATATTATTGCAAGATTCTGAGGATGATTGTGTTCTGTCAAGGTGGTGATATTGTGGCTCGGGAGGATATAATGGATGCCATTGAGAGGGAAAAGTATGGAGTCAATGGTAGACAAAAGGGTCCTGATTCTGCAAGAGAAGGCCTTACCAAGTTATTTCCATGGTTACCTAAACCTGGAAATAAACCATCAAATCCAGATGATTTTCAAGGACTTATGGGTTATCATACATTAAGCTAACTGGGGTTTTTCAAGGTATACTCGAATTTGTCCCTTTTGATGATTTTGTTCATCGACCTTTTCCTTTTAAATTCCTATAAGTAGCTCGACAAACTGATGACCTTCTAATTGAAACGTTATACATGCTAAAGGAGCCAAAATTCACAATGCCAATTCAAAGTTTTTTCATTTTGGTGTCCTGCTGCTGCTGTATGTCATGGTAAGCAAAAACATAAAATGGAATAGCAATGGATTTGGCAGCAGTACAACGTCTCGTTATCCAAAAAAAAAGGGCTATGGAAGCTTTTATTTCGTTTATCTGGAGTGCTCAACTTCAGATGACCTATTTATTGATGCTTACTTGGGAAATGCAACTTTTGAATTAATCAGCAGGTTGTACATATCGACATTTTATCAACAATAAATTTATCCTTTCAATGATCCTTTCTTTATGCGGGTAAATATTACAGTGGACTAATTGAAGTATGTGTAGATTATTCATTCATTTGGTTTGTTCATGACACCTATCATGGTATTGAAATTTAGAGATTCTCAGTTTGAAATAAGGCTGGCACTTTTCCTGAGGAAATATTTTTTTTGGTGTGTTGAGGTTAGGTATTGTGTTGACATCTTGAGGTAAGGAGGTTTCCAGATCCTGTCCAATGCAAGTGCACGTTGTAGGTCTGGTTGATCCTATCACTGAGGTTGTTATGAACTATGATTCTCACCTCAACAGTCAACACCTAAAGCTTCTGACAGAGTTGGTGCACCTGCTTTCACATCGAAACTGAAAGCGGAGCCCGAGCCCAGATAGTCTCGATATCCTGGTCGATCATTTGTTTTGGGATTTGTTCCCCATCGTATTCTCAAATGTATACAGCATCTTTCCTCCTTTATCAGGTTATCATGGCCCATGCATGGAGCCCGCACAATAATTGCCATCCTGGTAACGGACTTAGCGGCCTAGACGGGAGGTGCAACGTTCTGGTGACGGGTTTCCATGGTTTGATCTCCCTTGCACAGATGTACTCACATGCTAAATTATCTCCAACAGCATTGATGAACGAGCCCACCAACTAATTTCATCATCGCGAGAGCACAACTAATTATGTACTGTCATGAGCTAGTTTTGTGTCTGGAGCTCACCTGGTGCGCCTCTGTTATGCGGCAACCACGCAGGGCCGTATCCGAGGAAACGGAGGCCCGGTGCGAAATAAGAAATTAAGGCCCTCGACATAATAAATAGCAATTAGAAAACAAGGCCTTCAACACTAAAAAAAAACAAGGCTTTGTTATATATATCATCCTTCTGCTGTGTGTTTTAGCATTCATCCTGTGAACCTCATCAGCACGAGTATCTAAATTCTTATTTTCAGAAGAAACATTCGATTCTTTTACCTAAAATTACCAGGAACGTCTTTATCTGGATGTCGAGTGAGTTTCCAATCTTTTTCCTTTTCTTATGTTTTTCATATCCCGGCTCAAATTTCCTAGTTCTAGAACTGGTGGAAATTTCAGAAAATAAAAATGAGAGGCAAATATCTTACACAGTAAATTGAACATAGAAACAAAAAGAGATGAAATAGCCTTTCGTTAATTGGGGAAGACCACGTGGCGGCACCGCGTGTGGTTTCGGTAGTGTGCTTGATCTTCTTGATGAACTGGCGACTTAGCACTCTTGCCCTCGCAGGGCCAGCAGCAAGCAACAAAGGGATTGAAAGAAGTAGTACATGAGAGATGCGAGGATTTGAGTGAAGAAGACATGAATAAATAGATGGACGATGATGGAGCACTACATATTTATTGCATCAACAGACTGTTTTGGGGAAAATGCGAATGAATTAATTCACGGGAGTATAATCGGGAGATATGATAGTATAATGGGAAGACGCTGGAAATAGTAAAGAAGAGGAGTAGCCATGCGTGATAGGGTCTTGGGAGCACTTTCACAACCGTATTTCTGTCCACTATTGAGATATCGGAAGAAACTGCACCATCCTAATATTTTCTCAACCGAGACATTGCGAGTTTGCAACAAATCAAATGTTCCTGCAACTTTTATACTGATCAGGCAACTAATAATGTTTCAGTCTCTTTCCTTAAAAGAAGTCATGATATTTCATCTGATCGAATCCTATTGAAATTAGTGAATTTCACAAAACTACAGGTTTATTGTACAGACCATTTGAAAACTAGAGTACAGTCTCATAGAACTAGAGACCTGCGGACCAATTATAATTTTAGGATAATAATATCACAAAACTCAGCCGGCATGGCATAGTTAAATAATTTGCTATATCTATAGTTGTGTGATATGATTGATCACAAATTCTGTGGTCCTGTGAAAATATCTTTAGAATTGTGGTGTTTTGTGCATTCAATATCTGCTCTGTTGAAATTGCAATGTAATTTATTGTTTCTTTTGTTTCTGTTTTGCAGATCCACAGAGGAGATAAGCATCAACTGACATGGTATCAAAATCGTCCATGAACTAGGGGACCTGCTGGGTACAATTGCAAGGCAGCAAAATATACAATTCAAGTCTATTTGTGAAGGAGACTGCACTCTGCACCCAGTGGGGCGGCGGACTGGTGCATTATTCGGTGAATTTTGATGCGACTCGACCAGCAGAAAACTGTTACAGATGATAATAGATTAGCATGTGAATTTGCAATACACGCTCCATGAATTTGACCAGTGACTCGGATCAATTTTACGCGCCGTAATATTGATACAGGCACTTAAACCTGGTGTTGTTCCATAGCTCACAATGTCTAATAGAATAGTCTGCATTAGTTTACAAGATAGGGTCACACCAATTCTGCTGTACATGAACTTGCCATTTGGTTCACTTTGTACCATGTAGTAGTTCCACTGCAATTGGATCCACAACAATGTGTATTAGGATCGCAAGATAGAAGTGCTCAGCAGATCAGCCAGTCTTTATGCCGTGCCGCATTTCTGGTTATGTCATTCACATCTTCCTTTTCTCTGTAAATTGACTGTTGTGGATAGATTTGTTAGCTCTCAAATATGATAATTTCCAATTTATTGTATCTCATGGGAGTCCTTCTTCTTCAGCATTTGATTGATAACCCTGACAGTTTACCTGAGCATCAGGGTTTCCAGGAGTGAGGATTGGGCAAGAAGGGTGCTTGGCGCAGGAGCAAGTGGGTTCCCTGACAGTTGGTCGGAGAACGACCCTGTCTGCTTGATCCAGGAAAGCAGCCTGCTCTCAGGGACACATACCCATCCCGTCGCAAGCTCGCAACGCTGACATGACCTTAATAATTGGAAAGCCATGCAAGGGCTGCAGAATCAGGACATATACCCTCCGAGGCTTTGAGTACCAGAGGGGAAGCTTCTTCCGCTCTTCCCCAGCAAGAGAAAAAAAAGGCAGAGGGAGCTTTGGTATGTGGATGCAGACCTGTCAATAGACAGGAATCAAGGGCGTGGTTTGGCTTTTGGCGTGCCTTCTTCTGGGCTCCTTGTGCTGCTGTGACCATGTTCTACTCTGGTTCTGCGTCGACACGCTTGTCCGTCCGCGGGATCAAAACCGCGGGCTAAAAAGGGATGAAGATGGGATTTTCCAACTGACTTGTAGCTTTCGCTGTTTTGTTCTTGGCATCTGCAGCTTTCATTGAATTTCAGCTTATCTTTCATTCAAGGTGGTTTCTTCTCGCTGCTGTTTTGCGGAACTGCTTGAGTTGTACTCCTGCTGGTCGGCACATCATCAGGAATCAATGGGTCTAGCACTTATAGAATAGAGTAATCTGGTACAACCTCTGTAACTTAATGTAACACGTTTTCGCAGTTTAAATTAAAGTGCAAAAACGTCTTACATTAAGTCACTGAGGGAGTTCTTAACAGTCTTTAACTATGTTGCTTGCAGATATGCTCCCCGCTAATATAGTCGAACATTTCCCTAGGTTGTTTCATGCTTGCGCAAGGAGCTGGGCTGGGGAGACGCTTCTACGAATCCTGTTAATAGGAGGCTCATCACTCCGAAAGCTACTAGCTACAGAAATGACTAATTGAAGAGACGCGTACAAATTGAAGGTGATGGTGCGTGCCATGTCACTTTTGCACTCCAAGTTGCAATGTGTTATGGAATTAGGACATGACATGATGTTGGCACCAGAGATAAGCACACCGCATTGTTTCTGCTAGAAGAAGGGCACACGGGTGCAGCGATTCGGTGCCCAGGCTCATCTACACCCGGTCAAAAAAAAAAAATTCAAAAAAATACTAGAAAAAATAAAAAAATTCCAATTTTTTTTCTATGGTAGAAAATTTATTGTGCGATGTTCGCTCCAAATTTTAGCTCATTTGGACATCTGAATAGCTCTCAGCAAAAAAGATAAATTGGGTCAAAACAGTACTAAAACAGTAAACTGTTTTATGGACCCTGAATTTGTCTTTTTTGCCGAGAGTTGTTCAGTTGTCCAAATGATTTGAAAATTAGGAAGGACCTCACGCATCAAATTGTCTATCATGAAAAAAAATTGGAATTTTTTTAGTATTTATTTTGGTTTTTTTTATTTAACACGGGGAAGATGAGCCCGGGCTCAGAAAAAGGATTTCTGGGCATACGGCCTATATTGACACGCACAATACTGAAGATCTTATGGTTCGGTATGTTCGTCGTAGAATATCCATACAACACAAGCATATACCCTCCGTATCAAAATATATGTCGCTGGAGTAGCTGAACTATAGTTGCTTCAACAACATCTATTTCAGTACAGAGAGAGTATATAGTGATAAGAAAATAGGCAGTTTTCCGATTAAATTAATCCATAAATAAATTATGAGCATGACATTGACAATATTGATAACACACTGGTTACGATCTAACAGAGCATGTACTACGCATATAGTAGAAACATCTACGCATATCGCTAGAAACATAAGAGGAATAAACGATGTATACCCTCCAATCGGCCATGCGGCGGCGGTGGCGGCATCATCCTCGGCGGCCTTCTTGTTGGCCTCGGCCTTCTCAGCGGCGGCACAGTCGGCGTCGGTCGACATGGTGATGACGAAGGTGATGTGGACGTAGATGAACAGAAGCGAGCAGTCGCGTAGTCGCTACCCAAAAACCTAATCGCCCCTCTCCCGTACAGGATCCGGAGAGACGGGGTTTCGGAGGCTTGCTCTCCCGTCAACCGTGTACGCGGTGAACGGGACGGAGTCGCCGGCGGCAGCAGTAGCAGAGGAACGACGCGGGCGTGGAGGCGGAGATGCGTTCTGTTTCGTGGCGGCTAGGGTTGGCAGCACCCCACATATATATGTGCGGCTGTGCGTGGAGAGACGTGGGCTGAACCCACGTCCAAGTCGGTAGCCCACGATCCGACGTCTCAGATCGTGGCCCAACCTGTCAAAGACTCTCCGTTCCTGACTGGCAAAAAGAAGCGCATATGAGTGAGTTCGGCTCGGCTCAAGCCGGGACGTGGCGTGGCGAGCGGAGGAGGAGGAGTGCGCGAGGGCCTCATCTCTTCTCAAGCTCCAATAGCATGAGGAAGAGAATCCCTTATAAACCACTCCAACTCTCCTTCCACTTTCAGGATGGAACTAAACTTCCCACCACCTTATCATGCCACCTACATGAACCTTTAGAAATCAAATCTGAAATTGTCATATAGGCTCTAGGCCCATCTCATATTTCAGCATATAGCTACGGTTTCGTATACTGATCGCGCATGCGCAGCGACTACGTATACTGGCCGCACATGCGCAGTGACTACGGTCTCGGTTTCGTATCGCATCGATTACACTGATAAAAAGAGGGGAGGGATGAGATCGGTGAGAATAAGGAAAAGGGGAAGACAAGTAAGATGACGAAGAATATTGTCGAGACAAGAAGAGAAAAGCGAGAGGAAAGCGTTGCACGCACTGACAAGTGACTTTCAGTTGCTAGAAACCTAGATCTCTGGGCGGGCCGATGGAATAGTTTTAGCCTTCTAGTTGAGTTGCTTTCCGGACCCAGCTAAAAAAGGGGCTCATTCTTCCCCTGTAGACACCGTTTCAAGTGCTGTCCTCTCGTCATCAAATCCTGGATCGATCGGTAGTGCGAGTGTCAATATGCTTAATTAACGACGCAGTTACCTACCAAGTAGCTCATGTGCTGATTAAACGATTTGTTTAGCCAAACTGCTTAATTAACATCAATTACTCCCAAGTAGTTAACACCATATGGTGGCATATATGTAGTGTCTTTTAACAACTGAACTATCTGCTTGGTTAATGAAGTGCTTCTCACAAAATAGTCTTCGCCCCCAAATTCAAAAAAAAAAAGTCTTCGCCCCCATACACCTTGTATCGTTCGGCCACGTGAATTTATTTAGCCGACCAAAAGCGAACCACGTCTCCTAGATAAAATCATCGGACTTCGTCACAATGCCCCATCAAACCGCCACTGCCTTTCACTCCGGAGTCCGGACTAAAGAGTGTCGACCCTGCCGGCAAGTAGCAGAATGGATCGAGATAGTTGTTGACACGTCCACATGTACTCCCTCCGTTTCAAAATAAATAACTTAACTTTGTACTAACTTTAATATAAAGTTGAATTATCTATTTTAAAATGAAGGGAGTATATAAGAGGAGGCAAACAAGACTGCTAAACATCGGAGCTAAGGACACTGGACCGATCCAAGCCCGCCCAAAGGCGATGACGCTCCCCGACTAGAAGTGTAGCATCGGGAGCAAGGACACTGGACCGAGCTGCTGGCTACCGACCAGTTCGCTGCGACCCTCCGCTGAACATGGGCGCATCACTCACCACCGGACGAGCAACACCCGGAGGGCGCCTCTCCACCATTGTAGTCGTGCGACTCACGGGCTTTCCTGGCGGCGGCGAAGGCCGAGACAAAGAGGGGGAAGGTGCGGGCGAGGCTTTGAACGTTGTAAGCGGAGTGCATGCGCTTACTTGTTCGTTGAAAAATTAACTAATGTGGGGTAAATCATGAATTATGTGTACAAAAAAGTAGATGGGTATTTGTAGACATGGAACACATGCATGCTTCCAAAAAAATTCATGTATGCGAGTGAGCTAAATTTCTCCTTTCTCCTTTTCTTTTAGAAAAAATGGAATAATTTGGGCACTAGTTTTGTTGGATCAATAGAAAGAATGACAAAAAGCATCTCATGCTCAAATTTTTGTTGCTGCAAATTTTAATGTACTTACTTAGTTTATAATGAGCTGTGCAAAAATAGGTGAAATAGGCAGATGTTGACTACACATATGGTGGAAACGTGCAAAAGATGGCTATGTAAACAATATAATCATAATCCACCCCAATACCAAACAAAATCTTAGAGAGGCAAACACCACAACGCACAAGCATAAAGGGCATCTACAAAGGCATGATAGCAGCTGGCCCTTCGTCTTACCATGTAGGATAATCACTAATGCGGGAGAAAGAAGAGGGGAAGGCCAGAGAATAGAAGTCTCTTGAACAAGAGAATCTTAAGAGTGGGTTTCACTATGTATTTGCATCATTGCATTTAACTCTAGTTTTGCTTTAGGTAGAATCATCTTAAGACACATAATTTTATTGTAAATTTTAATGTGAAATAATCGTAACATAACTGTCTCTCTAATAAGATAATCGTAATATGAAAAAAGAAAACAAAAAACATGGCACTTGCCATCCTGCTAGATCTTCTTATACATGTACATACCATTTGCTCTATTTTACATGTGAATTCACACACTGCCCTGTGTAGAAAATGTACACCACCGTTTTGAAATATGATAATCTATAGTGTACATCGATAAGGTCAAGCCGGCTTCAGTAGAGGAGCAGCGATAGTGGCACGTCAGCAGCTCGTTCTGGCGGCAGTCTTGGTCGTTCGGTGGTCTCCGAGTCTCGGTGTAATTTTTATTATGTTTGAAATGCTTTGTACTTCCGGTGAACAATTATAATAAATCCGATATTTTTGCAGAAAAAAAAAATCTATAGTGTACATGGATGACAATTCATCTCTCTCCGGTTGATCACAGAATCTTGGGACAATGGCACATCTATGGTTGCAAAGAGTGCATTTGGACATTTACTACTAACTGGAAAGATGACAATTGGTGTGGTTAACATGCTTGCAGTGACAAATCTACAAATTACACACCTTAATTTGCAGACTGCAACCAACAATTGTGCCGCTCTGTTTCGTGGACGCATGCAGTTCATGTATCGAGATCAACACATACATGCAAGGGCTTGTCCAACCAAGCAACCAACTGAACCACATCTGCATTTCAAGTTGTCCATATATACATATATTTGTATACAATAGAAACATACACGAGTTCATTAAACCCCTTATCATCTCCTGCGTTGCATTATTCGACAGAACACTTTACGAACGTAGATAGTACTCACGCACACGAGCTGCACACCGAAGATACATAACATATGATCACATCAACACGCTTGATATGTCTACATAAATACTAGCTCATCGGGAAGCTAGCCAGGCACGTACGTACGCGCCAGCTCCCGGCAGATCGATCTTATTCCCTATACGTAGTAATAACCTGGACGTACGCCCTAGCTGGACACGTACGTACATGTATAGGCGGCAGCGGCAGCTGGGCGGATGGGTTCAGGCGACGAGGCTCCTCTGGCGGAAGCCGGCGATGAAGTCGGCGGCCTTCTGGTCGACGTCGCGCTCGCCGACCCACCACCCGGAGTCCTCGTCGCTGGACCTGACCTTGCGCAGCCCCGGCGCCGGCGGCTGCTCCCAGTCGCTGTCCTCGTCGTCGACGTAGGCGTACCGCCTCGACCTCCGCGAGAAGCTGAATATGGCGCAGAAGAAGGACGACCTCCTTCCCATATACTGGCTAGCTCTCTTGTTAGTTAAGTTCTATATATGTGTGATGATCAGCTAGCTAGCTAACCAGTGGTAGTTGGAGAGTGGCTGTGTGGCTTGTGCTCAAGGAAGGTGAGAAGAGGCCGCCCTCTATTTATAGGCCGGAGAAGCCTTGCATGGCATGGCATGGTGGCTTGTGTGCGTGCTTGTGTATGTGTGTGCAGGAGAGAGCTAGCCCTAGTCTGGTGGTTAGGGTTCTTCCGGTCCTCGGCCACTAAAGGCGTCCGATCGGGGAGATTGAGGTCGGACGGCCCTGATTTCCGCGATACGATTGAGATCGAGATCGAACGGTCCGGATTGTGGGATGTGAAAAGATGCTAAAGCACGGCCGTACATGATCCATCTGTAGCGCACGATATGGTGGTTGGTGAAACACTGAGACCGTCCTTGCCAGGAAAAGTAGATTTGAGTTTGATCCCTCCGAAACAGAAAATATACGTATCGCTCGATCCATTCTACCATCCTACGTACCTTCGGAATCTCTCCCTGTAAACATTTTCTTTATAATCTGCCCATGTCTCTTCGTCAATTATCATTATCATGCACCACAAGTTAGAACTACTCCCAGATCATATCGGCTGTAATACGGGCATCTCCGACGCCGACCCAAAACCATCCGCCTCTGTTTGGAGTCTCTGGACCGAACTGTGTGGACGCCACAAACCATCCAATGGTGTACCGCATTTGCTTGGGAATCAGTCCGGATGTCCATTTTTTCGCAAACCGGAAGCAAACCAGGTGGTTTTGCGGCAGTTGGGACACCAGTCACGTTGGACTCCTACACCCCAGCCCACCCAGAACCGAGGCGAAGACCGCACTGTTTTCGCGGCAAAACCCCATTTCTCAACCCTCTCCTCTACCATGCCGCCGCTCACCACCCCAATTCCCTCCTTGTTTCGCAGCCGCCGCCGCATGGACCCGTACGAAAAGCTGCCGAAGATGGCGGCAGCGGAGGATCTAGCGAAGGCAGCCGCCCAAAAGATCAACTCGACAACACGACAAGCCCGCCGCCTCAAACAGAAGGCAAAGGAGGCGGTGCCGCTCAAAAAGAAGGGCGACGGGGGCAGCGGGCGTGCTTGCCTAGGACGCGGGGTGCCACCGCCGTCGATGCAGACGTCGTCCTGGCCTTGAAGATGAAGGAGTTGGATGACAATGCAAGGATGATCGTGCAAGCTGTCCGTCTTAGGATGTTGAAGCGCTTGAAGGAGCAGCTGGAGATGATGGAGGAGGTGATTGAAAATGAAGCGGATGGTGAGGAGGAGCCGGTGGCAGAACGAGCGAGGAGACTCGGATAGCCGGTCCGGTAGGGCCAAAAATCCTTTTTCTTTTTTGCACGGACTGCCGGGTTGAGATACTTTTGTGATCAGACATGTAAAAACTGTGAATACCAGCCTCTTCTTGGTTGTGATCAGGCGCTATTCATTTGAATTTTAAATTGGCCGGACCCAGACGAATATTTATGGGATGCGGTTGAATGGACGGCTCCCGCGTCCATGTCCACAGACTGATTCGGACCAGTCCGCGGAGGGGTGTTGTGTCTGTTTTGAGGGTCGGCGTTGAAGATACCCTAACATCTTATATTGTGAGACGGAAGGAGTAGTTTGATCATGATAACATCCATCCCCCCATAGAAGTAGCCCCGGGGCAAGTCGATTGTATGCACAGTTTCTTGAAAGTAAGGTTCCTTTTTCTTTGAAAAGGTGGATAACCTCTGGCCTTTGCATCAACTGATGCACATAATTATATATTATTTATTACAAAACAACATCCCAACTATGAGCCAAGTTCATCATTTAAGCTTATCTTCGAGTCAAAACATGCTCAAATATCAATATGTTTACATTTTTGTGGTATTTGTTCCTTGATTGAACAGTACACATACTTTTAGTGTGTTCTATAGAGTTAGAGAACACACCTTCACTTGGATGTTGGTGTAGTTGTTCGGTTGATCTTGAATATTGTATTTGAAGCTCCATTCCACACGCTTTTTGTTGATTTTATTTTATTTTTGAAAAGGGGAAAGACCCCGGCCCGTGCATCATCATGATGCACACAGCCATCCATGCTTCTTGCTGATGAAGACTTGTTTAAGTCATCATGCTTGGAGTTGAAGCAAATAACTCTCTTATAGAAGTTATACTCGGATGCACTTTCAATGTTCACCATAAAACTCAAAACCTGTTTTGTAAGTTAATAACAATAGGGATTGTAAATTTTCCTTACGGCACAGGCATGACAACAAAATCTGTTTGCTCCAAGGTTATGCAAAATTATTTCTTTAGTTTAGGCTAGGGTGGTCCTGTGCCATGACCCATTTGGAACAAAAGAATCCAAGAGTGTAGAAATTGTTATGCAACGTAGCTTGAGTTTCTACAAGAACCAAAAACAGAGGAAACCTTCACAACTATTTATAGAGCTTGAAGACTACACAAGAAAAACATAGAACATCTAGACATAAAGAGATAGAAAAAGCATGAAAGATGTCACGTTTGTGGCCCACCCATTCTATAGGAATCCAGATATGCTACTCCGTTGTTACAAGTGGCGGGTGGCGCCGTAGAAATTTTTCATAAAGGATTCAGTGAAAGTTTTCCTAAAGGGGGCTTTAGGCCTTTGTTTGAGGTCTACTACAAAGCTGTGGTCCTCTAATTTTGCTGTCCCCAAGCAATCATGTATGTGCAATCGTGCATGATATCCGATCGAATACTAATACTGTAGTTCTTCATCCGGAGCCAGGCATGTTTAGCTTTTGTATGCTCCTACACAATTGGCCAAACAATCCGTGGATGCTTTCCATTAGCTATTGCCTTCCATACTACCGTATGTTTCAAATCATTTTCATTTGTGGGGTACCACAGTGTGTAGATCCGTATGTCTAATGTATGTATGCAAGCTTTCAGAAATGAAGAAAAATTTGATAAAAAAACTGGGAAACATCTAGCCCTCATCATAATTATAAGTTAATAGATTCACAAAGTCGACAGCAAATAGCTACTAGCCTAGCAGGTAGCAGGTATATATTTATATATATAGTAATCGATATATGCTAGCTGAAGTAATAACGAAATATGAATCCATAACGCTGCGTTTGGATGTCTGTATTGGAGGTCTCCGTATTGAATTGGTTCAATACCAATTCAGCAAAGAAACTGTAATGGCATGAATACGGATTCGATTGTTTGGATGCTCATGGATTTGGCTCATGGAATCTCAATGAGGTTTCAATACCAAGTCTTGTTTGGATGTCAAACTATTAAATTGCATATTGCTTTGTTCTTTATGCATCAAATCAAAATTTGTACAATGTGTGGCTATAATTTAAATGATTATATAGCAATAAAATTAACAAATGTCATCAATTCAGCCAGGGAAAAAAATACAAGTTACTATTGTACGTGGTGTACTATAGTTGCCAGTACTACAACACGACCACCGGATAAGTTAATGACGAACAACAGTACGTACATAACAGAACACTATTGAAGTGCTGCTGTGTGACAACGTGAGATCATAATTAAGTTTCATGTACACTGAATCTGACTGAACGGACCAGATGCCAATCTCTGAACCTGACAAAACTTGTGTGTAGTGCTGCTCACGTGAGTTCATCCATCCTTTCTCCGAATCAAGGCAAGATCAACCGTCGCTACCCCTGGAACTGCCCCCGCCGCATCCTGGTCGTCGCCTCCGCCAGCCGCCGGAGAATCCACTGACTCGCCGCCGCATCTTGGACCTGCCCCCGCCGCCGCATCTTGGACCTGCCCCCGCCACCAGCTGCTGGATCCCGCTGACTCATGACGGCGGTGGCTAGTGGGGATGAGGAGGAGGGCCACCTAGGGGAGGAGGAGGAGGAGGGCCACCTAGGGGAGGAGGAGGAGGAGGGCCGGCGGGGGAGGTTACCTGGGCGCCGCCGTCGTGTGCTTCATGGACGGTGAGGGGAACTGGTTGTTTGTGGTCGAGCGAGGGGAAATAGACGGGATCGAAACGTTTTCTTTTGCGGGATCGGTCAATTCAGAGCAAATCGGAGGGGCTGGGCTCGGTAACGTGGGAGGGCTCCGCGCGTGGGAAGGATTCGGTGGCTGTATTGGATTGATTTCCGGCCGCTGTTTCGTTTGCATGCCAAACAGCCGAATTGAAAGTTTGGCAATACGAAATCCAATTGGGGACTCCAATACATACATCCAAACGCAGCGTAAGTTTCATAGTAAATGTGGTACATTTTTGTTTTAGGCTTGTTTCTCTTGTCTGCCTCCAAAGAAGATGGCAAACAGACAAGCAGTGACCTGTGGGCAAGAGTTAGAAAAAGGGAAAGAAGAAGAAAAGGCAAAGTTTTTGTTTTCTCGGGCGTCACAAACGAAGCATACAAAGCTTAGCCCACAATATTAGTCTCTAACCCTCCAAGAATATATCGTATTCTTAACAGAAAAGGCCTTTTTGCAGATTACAAGAGATTGATGTGGTCAAGCCAGCTTAGTATACCGTCTACATGTGCAGTGCTCACCTTTGTTTTTGTAGCAGCAGTGGCACATCCTTAATCTCTAAGCATGATAATGCTGCCATCTCCTGTTGAAAGCGCTATTGCGTGTGCACATGATTGGTAGATGTGCTGTTGCATCATAAAAGGCAGAGGGCGTAACAACTTTGGGGTGTATTGTCTTTGTCCATCGAACATCTCCCATTCATTTCATCGGAGGCTTGTAATGCAATCTGAATCTGCATCTTGCTAGTTGATCAGTGCGAATGCTAGTTCTTTCTTGGAGGTTCCAGTCCAGGCTTGGCCCTTGGCTCTCCTGATGATCCAGTGGTCGTTCTGTCCGAAAGAAATTGTCAGCATGACATGATACGTGGAATATAATGATAGCAGGAGAACTATTGTGGTGTGCAGCGGTGAGGCACAAGTCGTAGGATTTGCGACACAATTGGCTCTGTTTAAAGCGTTATGGAATTTACATGGGTCACAAGAGTTATAAAAGTTACAGTGAAGAGAAAACAGATATCTTGATATTAAAACATCCCCTTTATCAGAAAAAAGAGAGAGAAAACAGATATTCAGCTTGCACCGATCTGCTGGCCAAGAAATATTCAGATATTCTATTCACTGGTAACATTTTTAAAGAGGAGCGGACCCAGATCAAGAGGTCCTTAATATCTGGGCTAAAAAGGCGTATGATGTAAACTGGTTACATTATAAATATATACATAACTCCAAGAAAGCATCTATCAGGCACAAAGATCTAAACCACTTATATATGCTGCACTATTATGCTAGTTTTACGTAGTAAATTTGAGACAAGAAAACCAAAGCAAGGATCTTGTTCTTCTATTTTCACGTAGAAATAATGAGATTGGCGCAAAAGGACAAGAAAACAATAGGACATTCTGTTATCTTTTGGGAAAATTCTGGAATTCTCTCTTACTTGGTACAGGTATGGGTACAATATATATGTACACTAGTGGGCCTATGGGCCACACACACACACACACAACCCAACACTCCCCCTCAAGATGGATGATAGATATCTATCATTCCCATCTTGTTACATGCCAAATTACACTCCTTTGCTCCTAAACCCTTAGTTAGGCTATCTGCCACTTGATTCCCTGAGCTTACATGCTTTAATTCTATTATACCCTCATCGAGTTTCTCTTTAATAAAGAAGCGATCAATCTCCACATGCTTTGTTCTATCATGTTGGACTGGGTTGTTGGCTATGCTAATAGCCGATTTATTATCGCACCACACCTTCAAAGGGCCCTTTCTCAGCACTTTTAGTTCTGATAGAAGATTTCTTACCCACAACATTTCACTAAGGCCTAGTGACATGGCCCTGTACTCTGCTTCGGCTGTCGATCTAGATACAATTGATTGCTTCTTACTTCTCCATGACACAAGGTTGCCTCCAACAAACACACAATACCCTGAAGTAGATCTTCTGTCATCAAGACAACTCGCCCAATCGGCATCACTGTAGCCATCTACATTCAAATGGCCATTCTTCTTAAACCATAACCCCTTCCCTGGACTACCTTTTAGATAGCGTAATATATGGTGTACTGCATCTAGATGTTCACTTCTAGGATCATGCATATATCTGCTTACCACACTCACCGCATAGGCAATATCAGGCCATGCATGGCATAAGTATAGGAGTCGCCCAACAAGCCTTTGGTAGTTCTCCTTATCCACTGATTCTCCTGCCTGTGCACAAAGCTTGTGGTTTTGATCAATAGGAGTTGATGCAGCCCGACATCCAAGCATACCCGTATCACTAAGTAAGTCCAGAACATACTTTCTTTGAGAGAGAACTATGCCTTTTGGAGACCTTGCAATTTTAATCCCGAGGAAGTATCTAAGTTGGCCAAGATCTTTCACCTCAAACTCCTTGCTCAGGTTCTTCTTCAGTCGCAATATCTCCACATCATCATCTCCTGTGATTATAATATCATCCACATATACTGCAAGAATTGTAATTCTACAGTCCAAGTGTCGATAGAATAGAGTGTGATCACCATTGCATTGCTTGTACCCCATATCACATACAACATGCCTAAACCTATCAAACCACGCTCGTGGAGACTGCTTGAGCCCATACAAGGACTTCCTCAATTTGCACACCTTTCCCGCAGTTCTAGGAGTAGAGAAACCAGGTGGAATCTCCATATACACCTCTTCATGTAGGTCACCATGCAAGAAAGCATTCTTAACATCTAGTTGATACAGAGGCCACCCAAAATTAGTTGCACACGAGATTAGAATCCTCACGGTGTTCATCTTTGCCACCGGTGCGAATGTCTCGTCATAGTCAATCCCGTAAGTTTGGCTATATCCTCTGGCAACTAGTCTTGCCTTGTACCTTTTGATCTTCCCTTCTGAATTTTGCTTCACCGTGAATATCCATTTACAACTAACAAGTTCTTTTCCTTCAGGAAGGTGTACAAGTTCCCAAGTTTTATTTTTTTTCAAGTGCATTCAACTCCTCCATCATGGCCTCATGCCATTTTGGGTCCTGCTTTGCAGTTTTCCAATCTTTTGGAATGTCCACTGATTGTAGTGATGCAACAAAAGCTCTATATGCAGGGGACAATGATTCATAAGAAACATAGTTGCTCATGTCATGCTCAAAGCCATACCTTGATGGAGGCTTTCCAGCCTTAGCCCGAGTTCCTTTCCGTAAGGCAATTGGCAATTCACGATAGCTATCTGTCCCAGAGGGAGCGGGTGTGCTACACGGTATATCAGTTGTTGGCATAGAGGGATTAATAATTTCAACTATTTCAGGGTCTCCTTGTTGTACTGTTGGTTGTACCTGCTGCTCCGAAGGCTGGATCTCAACAATCTCTAAGGGTTGTTGCTGCTCTGTGAGCACCTTCCTTGTATTTCTCCTTGTATACACTTGTAGATTTTTTTCTTCATTTTCCCTTCTCCATGTTTTCTCACATGTTGGTTCATTCATTGGGCATGGAATGGAACCAATTACTACCTTTGACCTCCTTACTTCATCGTTCTCAGTATTTGGTAAATGCTCCCCCTTTTGACCATCACCGTCAACATGAGGGGTTTCAAGATCAAACAACGAGCTGAGGTCAGTCTTCTCACCATAAAATGGCTCAAATTCTCTAAATGTTACATCCATGCTCACAAATGTGCGTCGCTCACTAGGACTCCAACACTTGTAGCCTTTCTGTCCAGAAGAGTATCCAATAAAGATGCATTTCACTGCACGTGGATCTAGCTTCCCCACCGAGGGTCTATGATCCCTAACAAAACAAGTGCATCCAAAAACTTTGGGTGGGACCACAAACTTGTTCTCACCTAGCAGCATTTCACATGGAGTCTTCATCCCAACCACTCTGGATGGCATGCGGTTGATGAGATATGTAGCTGTCATTACAGCCTCACTCCACAAATTTTTTGGCACATTCATCGTGTACATCAATGATCGAGCCACCTCCAAGATGTGACGATTTTTCCTTTCTGCCACTCCATTCTGAGGAGGTGTATCTGGACATGAGGTTTGATGCAATATACCATGTGATGACATAAAAGAACCAAATTCCTTGTTCACATACTCTGTCCCATTATCTGTCCGAATAATCTGGATCTGTGTGTTGAATTGATTTTTCACATAAGCATAAAAATCCAGAAAACACTTGAACACCTCATCCTTGTGCCTCATAAGGTATATCCATGTCATGCGAGAGTAACGGTCAATAAATGTAACAAAGTACTTCATTCCACTAACAGAGATAACAGGACATGTCCACACATCTGAATGAATGAGTACAAAAGGAGATATACTCCTAATCCCTCTACTCACATAAGATGTCCTTGTGTGTTTGCCAAACTCACAAGCATCACACAAAAGCTTGTTCTTATCCACCCCACACATTACATCAGGAAAGACCTTAGTCATTTTATCAAAAGACATATGCTCCATTCTACAATGAAAAAGCATCACTGTAGCTTCTTTCTCTCCCATCATTACCGAAAAAGGGTTTCCCCCGCTTTGTATTCCAAAGCAACCAACACCGATACAGGATCGCTGGGGCGAACAGCACAACAAGCCCAAAAGAAAAAGAAGAAGAAGCAAATGCCAACAACGGCAGCTCGACAGAGCGTGGATGACCCGCCACCGCAACGCCCACCAGACCCAAACCACTACAACCCGAGGCTCCGGACCACCGCGTACAAAACAGCACCTCCAAGAAGGAAAGCGACGCCGACGACGCTGCTGTCCGAACATGTCCTAGGGTTTCTCCGACACGCGGAGGGAGGTGGGGGATGGATATCACCGACACCCTCTAGGAAGGAATGATGGCACCTGCAAGTGTCACCGCATCGGGCCGAAAACCGGCAAGGATTTCTCCCGAACTCCAATCCCCACCGCCTCACGGACCGGAGCCGACCAGCCACACCGCCGCCCACCACCATGCGCCATCGCGATTGCGCCATCACCCACGTCGCCTCACTGCGAACACCAACACGAGGCCAAGAGGACCGGGGAGAAGCGCCCCGCGGAGGGAGAAGCAGCACCAAAGCCGAACGGGAGGGAACCACCTCCACCGCCGTCGTGCGGGAGGCCAGAACCTCCGGCACCGTCGCGGTAGCCGTCCGAACGCGGCAGCAGGGCATGCCAGGCCACCCCTGGCCCGGCCAGGCCCGAAACGGGCCCGCTAAGCCCCGCCGTCACGCTGCAGCAAGCCGGCGATGGCGCCACCAGCACCCTGCCGCTCATCGTCTCTCCCCCGCCTCACGGAAGCCATGAAGCCGACCCGCCCCGCCGCCGGCCCGCCCAGGCCCAGATGGGGCCCGAAGGGCCCAGATCTGGGCCGAGCGGGCG
>NC_041382.1:567627998-567718509 GCF_002162155.2 Triticum dicoccoides | reverse complement strand
GGCCAGGCCCGCAGCGGGCGCCGGCGACGGCGGCAGAGAGGAAGGGGGAGGGAGAGGCGCGCGGGGGAGAGGGTTGGGCGCGGCCGACCGCCCGCGGGGGCGGCGCGGTCGCGGGAGAGGAGGAAAGGAGAATACCCCAACCCCTCAACACACTCCTTACTACACGTATCACTCTCCCATCATTACTGCCAGCACCGTACACAATGCGTTATCTGGCACCTCATGATCCATGTACCATAGCCCATTACGCCTGGTTCCAGTCCCAAGCTTCCTCCCTGTTCGCCTCTCCTGAATTAGACATATTTTTCGGTCAACGGTTATCCGACAATCCAAGTCATCAATCAAAGCACTCATTGACATAAGGTTGATTGGAAAAGCAGGAACATGCAAAACTGAAGAAAGTTTAATAAGAGGTGTGCATTGCACTGTACCAACACCTTTAATGGGCCGTGAGGTGCCATCGGCTGTTTGTATAGTTTCTTTATGTGTGGGTGGATACTCAGTATATGACTCAAACACATTCAATGTACCCGTGACATGTTTAGATGCACTGGAGTCCAGAATCCAATCTGGTTGTGACACTAGCGATAATGTAGATGTATGAGCACAATTACCTTCATTAGCATTGGCAAAGTGAGCAAAATCACCAAATGTGGAGTCCCTTTGGTCTTTACCACCCATACTCTCCATCCTTTTTTTTAGTTTCCTCAACTCTTCTAACTCTTTTGCGGAGACCTGAACTTTGTCATATGATTGCTCGTCTTGGACCGCCACATTTGCTTTGTGGCCAATCATATATCCTCGACCTCTAACTCCACCTCTAAATCCTCTTGGCCGGCCTCGGTCATTTCCTCTCCCCCGCCCACGGGTTGGCTTGCGCGGGGCATCACAATCACGACTCAAGTGTCCCACCTCACCACAATTGAAACACTCTCTGGTCTCATTGCTCCTGGTTACTATGAAGGCGGGTCGAGATGGAGTTACTATATTGCTTTTCATCACCTTCAGCCTGACCTCCTCTTGTGCAATAGCAGCTATTGCTTCCTCCAAAGTAGGGAGAGTAGGCTGATGGAACATAGTAGCACGCCGACCCTCAAATTCAGAGTTGAGACCCTTAAGAAATTGTATCACACGTCTGCGCTCAATCCACTTCTTCATATTGGATATGCATTCTAAAAAAAAGGGGCAGCCCCAGTGCATGTAGCTCCCGCTTGCGCAGGGTCTGGGGAAGGGTCCGACCACTTTGGGTCTATTGTACGCAGCCTTTCCCTACATTTCTGTAAGAGGCTGTTTCCAGGACTTGAACCCGTGACCTCATGGTCACAAGGCGGCAGCTTTACCACTGCGCCAAGGCTCCCCTTCATATTGGATATGCATTCTGCATGAGGTAAATCAAGGGGATCATAGTGATCTAGATCAGCCCACAAATGTTGCAACTCAGCAACATACTCCATCACACAAAGCTCCCCCTGCCTCAGATCACTCACTTTCTCCTCTGCCTCAACCATCAACATCACATTACCCTCCCCAGAGTACAATTTTGAAAGAGTTTTCCATACCTCAGTTGCACTTGATATTGTCTCAACTGTTGTAGCGATGGTTGGAGATAGGGAATTTAATATCCATGCCACAATCAGGGAATTGGTAGTACTCTAAGTCCTCCATTCTGCACATTTCTTGTCCAATGGCTAAGTGCTTCTCCATTAACAAAGCTCTCAAGTCCCTTTGTTTTCAAGATCAGCAATGCCCTCCTTGACCAGCTCAAATAATTTTTGACGCCCTCCAATTTGATTTCATTCGGCATCAATTCTATTTTCTGAATCGACTCCGGCTGAGCGACAATCGCATTGCCTGAAGGTGATGCGTCGCTCACCTTTGTCGTAATAAGTTGAGCTAGTTTCTCAAGCACTTTCTCAATTCCTTGGTTTTCCCCCATCGTTGCTCCACCTTGAACTTGCAGATGAGGAGCACTAACAGCTGATTTCACTACTGCACCTCACTCTGTTCACAGGAAGTCAACTCCTCCCTTGCCCAAATCTTCTCCTCACCAAGTGAAATGAAACTTTCAGATGCAGCACCACACGAGCTTCCAATCCCTGCACGTGTGTGTACACTGCTGCCAAATCTTACCTCTTCCTGAGCAGCACAACGTCCCCTGCCCTATACACAGCCAGATCCAATCCAAGGGGCGCCTCTCCCTCCTGGCTGCACACCACACCTGCAGCTTCTCCTTCACGAGACACACCTCACCAGCTTCTCCTCCGCAGCCGTAGCTTGCTGCACTTGCCCTTGTTGCCGACCGCTATCTCCGCACTTCCGCACACCTTGCAACAGCACCTCCGCCTGGGCAGCACTCCTCCGCCTGGGCCTGGTGCCCGTCTGCCCCTGCCTGGAACTTACTCTCCGCCTGTACTCACGCCCCCAGAGGCCGGAGCTCCGCCCCACGCCGCCGATTTACTGCCGGCGACCTCCAGGACCAAGCGCCTCCCCCTGATGCTCTGACACCATGTTATCTTTTGGGAAAATTCTGGAATTCTCTCTTACTTGGTACAGGTATGGGTACAATATATATGTACACTAGTGGGCCTATGGGCCACACACACACACACAACCCAACACATTCATATACAGGGAAGACAGTTTGTTGATCTGTTTTCTACAAACTATTGAGCTATTCTTTATTGTAACTGATTGAGTTAGGTAACAAGTTGATTGTATTGATATTTGCCTATGCCTAGCCCATGAAGTGATATTTCAGGCTTCTTAATTAATTAGAAACATTTCACAGGATCCATTTTCAAGCCAAATAGTTGTAAATCGCAGTTTGTTTGAGCATCTAACTTCATATGCATAAAAAGAGGGACTGCTGGGTAATTAATCTCTCATAAGATGCATTCAAAGGTACATACTGTTAAAGCAACATGCTATCAGATCTGTAAAGGTTTAGACACTGTTGAAGTTAAACTGGCATGGTATCAAATCTAAATGGCATAAATACAGCTCAAGCAGCATGGTGCTTCACTTGGGCCTAGTTTATGCAAGTTTGATGACCTCACATGACATGTCTTATCCTTGGAAACCACAGTTAATGTAACCTGCACGTAACTTACAAAACAGTGACTTCTTTGTTTTGTGGACCTAAGCAGAATATCCATGCAAACTAAGTGCCGATTGTGCTAAGATGCGACTCTTACAGCTTGGAGCTTTTGGAGTGCTTTTTTTTTACAGTAGCTTTTGGAGTGTTTCTGTATTACTACTATAATTGGCAAACTTGACTAGATAATCTTAATCTTAGCGTCTACATGCCCAACGAATTAATCAACACAAGAACAGACTGACCAGTAGTAAAAGCAAACTGATCGCAAATGACAGAAGTTACTTGGAAAGAACAGGGAGAACGTGGTAGTTTACCAAGCATTATACCCCAACGCCATATGTCTTGCTCCAGTTGTTGCTCTTTTGATGGACGCAACCTTATTGTTTTATAGTTTGGCTCATATGAAGCCGTCAAAGTAGAATATTGTTTTAGCTCATATAGTATCTAATTCCGCTTTGCATAGAGTTGACACATTTGTCTGCTTCTCAGGTTGGGACCAAGGATGGGGGCTCTGCTATGCCCGAACCACTATCGGATCTCCGCCATCGCAACGACCCATTAGCAAAGAAGCAATCCAAATATTCAAGATATATTTTCCACAGCCGAAGATACTAACTAACTTGGTATGACAGAGCAAGAAACGCCACAAGAATATGACAAAATCGATTAGATTATGTAAACCAGTGACGTAACATGAGAACTCAGTTGATGCTGTATTCTGGTACGGACCCGGCCCGATTCCTTGATCCAATATTTTTCCGTGCTTTGGCTTCTTCCGTTCTAGCCCTTGGCCGGCAACGGCTATTCATCATTGCTAATAACGACTGGTTAGCGAGTGGCCATGATATTAATTTGGTTCGGTTGGAACCTTCACAGTGAAAGAAAAGGCAACCTTGTGTTCTTCCCAGACGTTCCACAGCTAGATGCATACAGGTATGTCTACCTTACCTGCCTTTTCCCCTTCCTTTCTACCCGTGCCTTGAAATTCATTGCCTTCTGAGAGTATGCAGGATATGAAGTACTGCTTGGGTGCCTCGTCGCGGCGGTGATCATCGGGTTTGTTGTCATCTACTGCCACATCAGGAGAAGAACACGCAAGATCAAATCGTCAAAAAGGGATATTGGTAATTTCACAACTCAGTAATCGAATTGCAGATGCTGGTAGCTTTTACTTGGTACTAACGCTATGCAATTGTTCATCTTTATATTGCAGAGGTTGGTACAGCGTCTGTTGAGTATGAGGAGGTTACCTGCAAGCAGATGTCAGTCAAAGAGATATACGCTGCAACTGAAAACTTACACCTTTCAAATATCATCGGGCAGGGAATTGCAGGTACATATGACAATACTAGCCGATTCAGGACAAATTTATTTGTACATGAACCAGATAGGACCACAGGGAGCAGAACTGTGATATACATATAACATGAGAAGTAGAAGGTAATAACCACATTCAGTAGGTTGTTGTTGTTCTAAGAGTTGGATGCACCTTCCTGATGTGATTTGCAGGGAAAGTGTACAAAGGAATGCTTGCAAATGGCTGGCCTGTTGCCGTGAAGCACATAATTAAGAATGAACATGCAGAAACCTTCGTAAGGGAAGTTACAAGCCTCTCACATGTCAAGCATCCAAACCTTGTGTCATTAAGAGGTTACTGTGATGGGCAGGAAGAGTGTTTTCTTGTGTATGAGCTATGCGTCAATGGTAACCTATCAGAATGGCTATTTGGTAAGTACATATTTGAGGAGACTACAGGATGTATTATGCAATGTTCTCTATGATTAAAAGTAACAATTTGATGACAGGGAAGGATAAGAGCCTGTCATGGACTCAGAGGCTTCAGATCGCACTTGGCAGTGCTTGCGGCCTTTGGTTCCTTCACATATTCCCTGAGGGCTGCATTGTTCACCGAGACATCAAGGTTGGTTACACTATCTGAAAGATTCAAGTGCATCTGCAAATTCAAGTAATGCCAATTCATGCATGCTATTGTAGCCAACAAACATACTTCTTGGGGTTGATATGGAGCCCAAACTCGCGGACTTTGGACTGTCGAGAGTCATCGACATAGGCGTATCCCACGTGAGCTCTGAAGTTAGAGGAACTTTTGGCTACGTCGACCCAGAGTACCGCCACAACCACAGGGTGAATGCTGCAGGGGATGTATACAGCTTTGGTATGGTGCTCCTGCAGCTCCTGTCAGGAGAGCGAGCAATCAATATCATGAACACTGCCAAGCCAATGTCACTGGACAAAATGGTAAGACCGTAATTTCTGGAACGAAACAATCAATTGTGCTTAAGCTGATATACATATACATACCTTTTGCTCTCAGGCTTCTATGCTCATCAGAGAGGGAAATGTGTTGGAATTTGCCGATCCTAGGCTCAAGGGCGAATACTCGGTAGACGCATTTGATCTCTGCCTGAAGCTTGCTCTGTCATGCACCGGCCACAAGCAGCAGCGACCATCCATGGAGCAAGTTGTGTCAAGGCTAGAGAAGGCTCTAGAGATCTCCATGAGAGACGATGATAAGCGCAACAACATCAGTATGGTCGAGTCCTTTGCATAGTGTTTTAAGAGAGGGAAGAGGGTCCCCCCCTGTAGCTACTATGCAAGTCTTAATGTTCCCATGACCATGTTTAAGCACTGTGCTGTGCTGAGGTGAAAACAATCTGATGCAGTGGTGAATGATTTACACTAGAAATTAAGCTAAACTCATAAATTATTTAACGCCTATGAGTAATTAATGGAGGTAATGTCAACATGCTGGATTTGACACTTGACTTCACATTTTTCGTCCATGCAAATGTGCTTTCCTTTTTTACAACAGCAGCAACAACAACAATAATGACAGTACTACCAACATATTTAGTAACACAACAACAACATCGTGCTGAACTTTCCTGACCTCTTTATTTCCACAACCCTATAAAACCTTATTTCTATCCTAAAGGTTTACAAGGTTATACATATATGCCTGGCAATTAGCCCATTGGAAATTAAAATATTTACAACATGAAGCGGAGAAGACTGCTGCCAAAATGGTATTCTGCAGAAATGAGTAGCAAAACACACCACCATATCAGACATTATCAAACTGGCAGTCCATCCAATGCTTCATTGTAATCTTTTTGGTTCATCGACAAGACACACAAGCCATGCGGGAGAAAAAGGTAAATTGCAAGAAATATTATCACTCCAAGATCAGCCTCTTCACCTATGGCGGGTTGAGGGGGATTTCGCAGGTATATCTGGCTGGCACACCACATACAGTACAGGGTGGCTATCACCAGGATGAGAAAGAAAGATTGATTTGACTTTTCAGTCACTGACTTTCCATGGTTCACTCTGCCAAAATATAGATTTGAACATTTAGAGAAGCACAGAAGGGATTTGTTTTCGACAAAGCACAGAATGGATTCGTAACATACAGTGACATTTTGAAACTCAACTTGAGCCAACAAGTATAGACCAACAAAGTAATCAGGGTTATGCATAGTGCAACATTACTTTGTACTCCCTCCATTCACAAATATAATATGTTTTGGATATTTCAATATGGACCATACAGACTGAAATGAATGAATAAACACACTAAAATGTGTCTACATACATTTGATTCACAACAAAGTTAGAACATCTTATATTTGTGAACGGAGGGAGTAGTTCATAGAGAGATTCATGGTTTTGAAGAATCCAATGTTAGTGAGGACTTTACAATCCAAAGCATCAGGTAGAATCAATGTTTTCTGTACACTAGAAAATATTTAATAGTTATTATTATATTATATATTTTTTATACAAAATAATGAACATAATGCTGAATTATCACCTGTTAATGTACACAAATCCCCCAATGAGGCAAACGCAAAGAAGGCCAACAACAAACACTGCATCTGGATTGATAGGAGCGCGGCCTTTCCACCAACCAGTCCTCAGTATCCAAGTATACATTGTAGAATGGCCATTTTCCTGTACAAATATACTATGAGACGAATCTAATCTGAATAAGCACGCAACACTTGACACATGGTGAAAACAATCAAATTGTCACCATCCAGTTACAACATTGCTGACCTCAAACAAGTGATCCAAGAAGAAGTGGGAGAGCGAGCCGGCTGCGATTAGCAAGAAGCACTGTCTTCTGCTTAATACTACCTGCACAGACCCCGGACATTAAACAAATCAGACAAATGGCAGATGATTAGAGGCACCTGAGCTCTCACTCTAGAAACAGCACCTTTCTAATTCTATAATAGTACTGGTTATTTCTGCATGCTGCTTCCATTTTTGCAAATGTAGGTCGAGAATTCTACGTCTACTTCTAAGCATTTGCTAGTTGGTGCTCGCATTTATGCTAAATCGGAGGAAGACAACAAATGATATATATGGAAATTGAACTGCGGTGTGGAGTACTAACGGGGAAACGGATAACAGACGCCTTGCTGAATTAAGTAATTAGATTAGATTAGAATAACAATCCCGAGGTTTGTTCTCGCCCATGACATAGATTCGCAGCATAGATTTGATTTGATTAACTAAGGAAGGAAGGTGGGTAAGGAGAAGAAGGGAAGACGGAGTGAAGAGCTCGTTCGTTGTACCGACCCCGGCAGGCGCGTCGAGGAGGCCGGCGCGGAGCATCCGGCGGGAGAGCCACGCGTAGAGGCATGCGAGCGGGAGGCCGAGGAGGAGCGGGTAGTAGAAGGGGTGGTGGACGGCGGCCATGGCGAGGTCCCCCGCGGCCGCGGCGGCGGGGGTGGAGGGGAGGAAGGACGCGAGCCACTCGGCGAAGGCGCCGAGGTCCGGGCCGAGGAAGGCGTTGAAGGCGTAGACGGCGCAGTGGTGCGGGCCGAAGCGGCGGCCACCGCCGGCGAGCCGGGAGAGCGCCGCCCCGCCGGACAGCGCGTACAGCAGGTGCGCCCCCGGCCCCGGCATCGCGGTCCGTCGAGTCAGGGCAGCCGCCGCAGTGGCCGGCGGGTTGGTTGGTTCGGGAAAACGAAGGTGGTCGCGAGGAGGAGGGGACGCGGTGGGAGTTTGGTCGGGTCGGGTGGGAGACGGCGGCTTGGACTGCGGTGCGGTTGCCGGTTTGGACTGGCAGCTCCGCAGCTGGGGGTCGTGCTGCTCGCTTCGCTCTGGCGCGCTGCTCGGCTCACTTTGTTCGCCGCGGTCACCGCCCAGGTAACGGTGAACGGTCGGGTGGTTTTGGCGTTTGAGACGAGCTTCGCTCGGCCGTTTCCATGTGACTATGTGAGCGATGGCCCCGCTCGCGGGCTCGCGGCTAAAACCGTGAACACCAGCACTGGTAAACAAACATCTGCGGAAGGATGCAATGGCAGGTTAGTGGCGTGAGCACGGGTCAAGTGATTGATGCCTGGACTGGACACCATGGACCGATGTGTTCCAAAGGTCCACCCATGGCGTGAGCACGGGTCCAGTGTGGGGGCTACGATGTCCCTTACGCGTAACGGCTTACCTAATCTGCACTAGCACCAACTCCCCGGCTGCTTCTAGAAAAAATAACTGTTGAAATGTCTGAAGGCCATCTTTCTACAAGTACTAGAATAGTTCAACAGTTTATATTGTCCAAACAGGTCATTAGTTCTATTTATTTTTTAAACGTGACCAAAGGTATAGGCAGCCAACAGAACAGAATTGCACACAAAGCTGAAGCTATGTTGAGATAGTGATGGAGCATGAATAGCCTCCCGCAAATCCCGAGCAAGCACGGTTCATTTCCGGTCACACACATCCAGCAAATCTCTCCGTCCATACAAGCGACGCAGGCATAGCTCTGCCGCTCTGCTCAGAATGGCCTGCACTGCAGTCATGCCCCAAAGTTTTACACTACATACATACAAAGTTACAAACACATAGCAGCCGCGCAATCATCAGACAAGCTTGCCTGTGACTACCACTTGTTACATCTTCTTGCCAACTCCCACATAATTACTTGGCCGGACGACTCAGGCCGCCGCGCCGTCCACCTGCTGCCTGCGCCGCTTACTGGACTCCTTGATCTTCAGCAGCTCGTCGCAGACGATCCACGGGAAGCTCCAGAACTGCTTCTTTCCCGGCCGGCCGTGGTCCGGGTGATAAGTCACGCGGTACCATGCCGACGCCGTCCTCGAAGCCTCCGCCTTCGGCCGGCTCCTGAACCAACCCTGCACCTCCTTGTGCAGGCCCTCCACCGAGTCGATGATGCGGTCCTTCATCTCGAAGTACCTCTTGTTGTCCTTCTTCAGGTACAGGAGCCTGTTCCGGATGTTGCCCGTCAGGATCTCGTCCTCGTGCTCCGCGCCATAGTAGCTCATCAGGGTGCTCAGCTTCTCTGCGTACAGGTCGTAGCACTCCTCCGCGGATGCCAGGAATTCCTCGAAACCAGGGACCTCCAGGTCAGGATCGAACGCGGGGCTCGGTTGAGCCGAGGACGAGAGGGCAGGAGCGCTCTGCATACGGCTCGCAGCCGCTCGGTAGAGCTTGCCGAGAGCTCCGTTGGAGATGTACGTTGGTTTGTCCCACCGTTCCATGAAGTCGGGGTACTCCTTTGGTCTCAGTGACCGGGGCATTTCAGCTGGAGCCCCTGACTTGGCAAAGTCGACCGCCATCGAATGCAAAGCAGCTAGCTGGAGGCACTCAGGGCTCCGGGCTTTCATTGGATGACGATCCGCGTGGACCAAGTGAGCAGTTGAGATTGCACCGAGCGAGTCATTTATCATGTAATCCACAAAGTACTTCTGAATTTCCTGCAGTTCATCAGATGTTGTAAGATTACAGGTATAAACATGTCAGGCAAGGAAAATACAAGTGCTTGTTGAAAAGACAACTTTGAACTGCTTATTGGAGCTAACTGGTAAATAGTTGTGAACCTATCAAGGTTAGATATATACATTGAAGAACATTTTGAAGCCAAGACCACTTTAAAACTCAATCATGCACAACTGTTTTCATTAGAGGATGGCAAAAATATCTTTCTTTCTGAAACAAGTACCCACATTTCTAAAGAACGTTATTAACTGTGCATGGCGAGCATATATTTGGTTCAAAGCATTCAAAATGTTGTGTTGGCTGTTATTCCATCCTGGCTGAGTTCGACACTCGTAGCCAGTTCTCTCTTCTGGCTGTTGTGCACTTACCATGTAGGCATGTACCCAGTTCTGACAAAGAAATGTTTTAGAAAGATGTGAGGTGCCTCAAGATAATAATAAATCTCTAAAGTTACTAAGCTCCCAGGAAATATAACGCCCTCAGCGATTTGGCTTTTTTATCATTTATGGTCCCACTGGTCAGCTGGTCTAAACTGCCTTTGACTACGTGCCCTGGATTGCTGCTTGGGGGGGGAGCACACCTCTTCATGGACACTAGCTCGGGCTCACATGGTGCGGCGAAATCGGCCTGAGGCACTTAGTACGCAGGGATAGAGAAAACAGAAAGGCTGGAAAGGAGTAGTCGGCCAGACTTAGTGTTGGAATTTTCAGGTTATGTGCCTTATTTCTCCACTCTAACTAAATTAGTAAATGAGCTGTAAACTTGATTAAACTTGACATGAGTGCAGGTGTTCCATTTTGAGTACATTCACACTGTCAGGTTCTTGATGTGTTCAGTTACGCAATTTCAAAATAGGCTAATATTATCACAAAATTTTCAGCAGTGACCACTTAGAATGCTCGTCAGACTACAAAGAATTGGAAGATAGGATGCACTTTTCACCAAATTTGGAAAGTGTACGGCTCAGTCTGGCGTTATTGCTTATTGATAACGTCCTGGATTTGTCATGTGGTCATGGTGTGGTTTAACAAAATAACTTTTCGTCTGACCTAACAGAGTTATAGAGCAGTCAAAAACTAGACCACCGGGACAAGAAAGAGACAAACATGGAAAAAAAAAGAGAAAGTAAAAGATGCGAAGCCTTCTTATCTCTTATCAGTATGCAAATAGATGAATAATAAGGTACTTGCTTAGTATTGGAGCTATCATGCTAATTGTTTCAGGTTTGGAAAGAAAAGCACTGGAGTTACGAATATAGGTTTCACATCAAAAAAATTGGCTGACATGCATTGCAACTTGCCACTGATTGGTAAATATCATCTCCTCTATTTACTGCTCTCAACGAGTGCACCCTACAAATCAAAACCTTATATACATTGTTGATGTCATATTCATAATTCATTCCCTGTTTTTATTGTTTCACAAACATAAATGTCAACTGCTAAGAATTACTTTATCAAAATTACTGTAATATGGGTAGATGAGACATATTTCTGGTGGATACTGCATGTCAGTTCTCTTTTGTAGGTCTGAATAAATGTGGTCATATTTGTATTCTCTTCTGTTGGTTTACAGTCCTTGTGATGATTACATACTGATGTTTTCATATATTTTAGTATTTTTAACAAGGGGATGTGAGGAGCTTTATCTATATCTATACCAATATAAAAAGACCCTAAGGGGCAGATCCAATTAATCTCAGCCATCAAATAAGGTCAATCCAATGACCCAGATTGCTCCAATGGTGAGCACTCAACATGTTTAACATGCAATAAATAACATACCAAATATCACCGTCAGCACTAATCACACAAGAAAATGTTATCTTACCTATTATCTTTATGCAATTGATATACTGCCTAATATTAACGTGCATTGCACTCACATATGCATTTACTAGTGATTAGAAATAACCATAGAGACCCTTAACTAATTTGATTGAAACAAATCAACCAAGTTGTTCCTTTCATTTATTATTTTGAACAAAACAAATGCAGGCAGCTATTTTCCAAGATGTGACTATGTGAGAGATCTCCACACCTCAGTCAAAGTGCCGCACATGGTACTTATCTCTTCCAGTTAGATCTCTTTGGTTGTGTGTTTGTCTCTGACATTCCTTCCTGGAGGTTCTTTCTACTCTGATGAATCTTTGGTGGTTATAGTAGCATATATAACATACCTTTGGATGTAAAGCGCTAGAAAACTTGAAAGATGTGATATTGGTTTGGTATGATTATCTACTAATCACATAAGTACTATAGGGGTCAGCCTCTTTCCCCCCATCAGAACTCTACTTACTTCACCTGTTATGGATATTATGTTTTCTGACTAGGTGACAGACACCTTATTCCTTTTGTGTGCTTCAACAACCTATAATACAGTGCTCTCCAATTAATCAATCAAACTTCAAAGATAAGCTCCTTATCCTGCTTCTTGCTATAATTTATGCAATTATGTGTCAGTTACGCTGATAAGGGGAAACGGTCCCTGCAAGGCGGTGGCCATGGGGTGCAGGATACACTTTGCTGCTGCCATTGTGTGACTGGAAGCTGACACGCCGGTGTGAGGTCTTCTACGTCGCGGTGCTCCGCAGGGCGGCAGTTTGGTTGGGTGTTTATACTTTAAATTTGTAATGAGCACTTTCCATTACAATGGTGAGTTGCGCATACGCAAGCAGTCTACTGTGAGATGCATATTAATTTGTTTTTACAGGTTGATATGAAAAATATATCTTCATTTGTGGATGTGCCTTCTCTGACTTGGGGAAGATTTGTCTCGGAAAGTTTATATGATTGGCAATAATAAAATCTCTACTTTTTGGAACGACCCTTCTTTTATCTATATGCTTCCATAGCGTGTCTGAAAGTATGTGCACTGTGCAAGACATAGCCACTGTCCTTTTGGTTTTGGAAGAATAATATTTCATGAATTGCGTGATTATGCTTTCATGAATGCTCTTGAGGAATCAAGCTTGCTTGAAGATGTAATTTTATTTGATGGTCTTGTGACACTTATGAATTTTTATATATAAGCTCATATACTAAAGGTAAGTTTGGATAACTTCCTAGTGATACTGCGAATGATGATCTGCCTTACACTAGAATTTATTGGGAGGTTGCCAGTACCATTGGTTTCACTCATCTCACTGAAGCTCAAGTGGTTCAGGTCGCAAACTTGTTTGCATGTTTTGGTTTCTTTACTGGCTATCTTATTCAAGATCATCTTTATTCTAATCGATGCTTCCAGGAGGTCAGCTTTGTTGTTCAGTCTACTGGAGTAGATCCTACACTGCAGTTTTTCCTTCCCATTTTGTCAACTTCAAAACCTAGCTAATATATCTTGTCAGGTTCTCTGGGAGCCCATGAACAAATAGGCAAGCAATAAAAAGTCGTTCAAAATGAATGATGTTAGCCTGTGATTTGTTTGCATCAGAAGTTTTGTTTAAAGAATTCCTTCTTTGATGATTTATAACAGGAAACATGGCATAAAAATGGAAAACGGTGCGGCGAAGCGAACATTTTCTTCTAGTATTATTGAAATGCTACAGATCGTAAAAAAACTGATATTTTGATTATATTTACAATTGCAAGTATAAAAATTGATATTAGTCAAATAAAACAATCTTCGGTAAAAATTAGCAGCAACAACCTAGTAAGAGAAATTAAAATAAATAAACAGTGAGGAATATACCTCAAGTGTAACAACATGATCCATTATGCGTGGCCTTGCTGCAGTGTAGTCCATAGGTGAATCAACCTTCTCTGGAATCAGTTTCTCATCCCAAGTGATAAAATAGAGGTCACCGTCCAAATCACCCCCGGAGCATTCATTTGGATGAGGCCTGATTAACATCAAAGATTAAAGTCTATATGAACGAGGCCTATTAAACATCAAAGATTAATTGAAAGAGAAAGCAAGCATTGGCAACATCCATCAATAGGTAGAGATGTAAGTACGTAACATGAGGGGATATCAATCTAACATGGAAACGAACACGCTGACAAACACTTCAATAGAGATTTGAGCTCCTCTGAAGGCATTGCCAGAGCAATATAAACTCTAGATGATCGTCTTTCAGTTTCAGTATAACATACGACATTACCTTTCTCCTCTTTGGGGGAAGACAACACAATCAACCAGGTTCTTAGCGTACAAACCATGGTCATAGACAGCTTCAAGTACTCTGATGTCACCAGGATGGAGACAAGGATTTTTCGATACTGCAACTTTTCCAACAACAACTGCTGTTTTCTCTTTTCCATTATCTTCAGAAAAATATGGCTGACAATTATCCTTCTGCTCTTTGCTGTTCTTTGTAATTCTGATGTACACTTGACCATATTCTAATTCACCTGTTTCATCCAAACAACCAATAAGAACACGGCCTTTTGGAACATGAATCTTACATCTAGTTCTTATGTCAGTCAGCCTATTATCCTGATGGGCCTTAAGAATCATCAACAGGTAAGGCTCTAAACTTGGTTCATAGCCTTGCAGTAAAATTTTCGATGCTGTCTTTGTTTCTGCACTACCAATTTTTCCCAGAACAGAGAGAGCAGCTTCTCTGTTGGTCAGCATTTCATCTAATTCACGCATATCATTCTGTTGCATCGACTCAAATATCTCATCTCTTATCCCCAAAGTTGAAAGGAGAGAGATAACTTCACGATTCATATAGCATGGTTGGGATTTGCTGGTACTTGTAATGTTAAACATTCTGCTCTTTGATTCGAATTTCTTCATACTAGGTCGCAGAGAAAGATTACGAAAGGAATCAGGGTCGACAGCAACAACTCCTTTGTAGCCACCATACCTTATTTGAAAAGCTGAAGGAGGGTTGGTATAGTCTAATCCAATTCGGCAAGCCATTTCTTTAGCAAATCTCTCAGAGATCTTCCCGATACCATCAGAAAATATGTATTTACTGCCATCAGTTATGACTTCGATATCTGGAATCTCTTCTACATCCCGTGGTAGGATTTCAAGTGTTTGTCTGGAGGAGCTGAACAGTTGGCCCATTCTAGCCGCACACTTAGATACTGAACGAATATCTTCAAAGTTGCCCATCCACCTTCTTATATCCTCGGCCTTCAGGGAATCATTAGAAGCAAACATCCAAACAGAACTTCCACGAAGTTGACTTGCTGAGAAGGCCAGGAATTCATACTTCTTTGGACCAATGGAAAATCCTTCTTTCAGGATGGATAAAATACGATAATATAGGCCAGTTTTCAAGGGTTGAGAAAAGAGCCCTCGTCCAGTTCTAGCTGAGATAGCATCTGGAAAAAGCTTACTCCAGTCTTCGTCAACAAAAGTAACTCTAGCAAAGTCAGAAGCATACTGTTTGTGATGCTTAACCACATAATTTGAAACTTCTTCCTCAGGACCCAAGCAGTATATTTTGGATGGAGTGATGTGAATTCTGTAACACATCATTAACTTTCGTTCACCTTCAGTCTTACTGGAAAGCAAAGCATCGTGTCTCCTCTTCCTGCTATGAGCCTCCTGCTGGATGAATTGCAAAGGTTCATAGCATGTAAAGTCTAACTTGCTCATTTTCTCAAAAATCCTCCTTGAAGTACAAACTGGTATTTCTTCAAGAGCTTTAAACAGATCAGCATTAACATCCTTGGCAATTATCTTCCCCATGTGAACAAGAGAATTGAGACGAAAAAGAACTTCATATGACACTGAACAACCACTTGGGCAGTCAACAAGGGGAACGACTTTGGACGACGGGCCAAAAAATTCCATTGAAGAAATGACCAATTCCCCTAATTCTCCTGACAAAGGCAAGCTGTTGAGAATAAATGACACCGGTGCACCTTCATCAAGTACAAGGGCAAGAGTTGAACACTTCCCAAAAGAGTGGTTGGGTGTAAAATCTAGTGCTCTGACCCAGGTAAATTTTGCATCCTCCTTGCATGCATGAAAGCGGTCATCTGAGAACCTTGAATAAACTGCAGGCCCAGAAATTGTTGTGTATATCCTTGGTGCATACATGAGCTGAAACAAATATTAAATTAACATTAGTCAAGATAATATATATTTTACCAACTTCAGAATTATAGAAAGAATTAAAAGAGTGTTGCGCCTCACCAACTTATAGTCTAAGAAGTATGACAATCAGTAAATTTAGAAAAGTAACGGTGATGTGTATTCATCAGATAAGCTTCATATTCATTTCACTCCAATTAGTAACCACCAACTGAGATATTTATAGGAGTGGAAATAAAAGTAGCACCACTATCCATCTTACTTTATGGCTCTAACGCATAATTGCAAACCAGACCACTGTGATGGTTCACTCAAGTTTACTGACTCAAGAACTTGCCAATTTTTCAGCTCGCGCAAGTATTGAAGGAGGAAGTACATCTAGAGCTTCCTTCTTCAAATTTCTACCTTGCCCTATAACCGTGACGTCTGACTAATATATAAGGTACAAAGGAAAAACAGAAGTATCACAGCAACATGGTGACCAACTCGACTGGTTCTTCACGTCTAACAATTGGACTTCAGTATATCCTAATACCAAGGTTATTGCCATGGCCAAACCAATCTCCAACCACACACCTTGTTTGGTCAGTATAGAATCATCGATCCCCGCGAGCAAAATTTTCAGGTTAGAATCTTACTGGGTGCAGCACAGAGGCTTCTTTGATGTGGTGAATACTTGGTCCAAACCAAGTTATTCGCATAATAGTGCAGCCAGGATTTGCCAGAAAATGAGAAGACTAAGGTATGCCCTTAAGAAGTGGAGTAAAGGCCTCTCACGTCTCAAAGTGCTGATCCAAAACACTGAATGGGCCGTTAACAAGCTGGATGGAATTGAAAACCTGAGAACACTCACAACCCCAGAATCGAACTTCAGGCGAATTCTAAAACCTCACCTACTGCAGCCTCTGAACTTTCAGAACCAACACTGGAGAAAAAGATGCACTGTCAGGGTTATTCGTTTTGGAGAGGAAAATACGAAAAATTTCCACCAGATGGCCACGGAGCAATACCGAAATAACTCCATCGCCATGCTGAAATTACCCGATGGCACTGAAGTTGAGAACCACGCAGGCAACTAAGGGATACTGCTCAATGCGTTTAAACAAAGATTGGGGGAATCTTCGCCTCCAAATCAGAAATTCGACCTAGACTCTATCATTACCAAGATTGATGGACTGGAAGAACTTTATGTCCCATTCACTGAGGCGGAAATTGATGAGGTGGTTCGAACCATGCCGGCCAACAGAGCTCCAGGGCCGGATGGGTTTAGTGGTCAATTTACCAAATCATGCTAGTATATAATCAAACATGACTTTTATCAGCTTTGTCATGATTTCCACGCAGGAGAACTCAATCTTGAAATCATAAACAACGGGTTCATCATTCTCATTCCAAAGATCCACTCGCCCAAGACAGCAAATGATTTTCGACCCATCACACTGCTAAACTGTTGTCTGAAGCTAATAACCAAACTGCTTGCTGGTCGGTTACAGAAATGGATTCTAAAATCATTCACAGGAACCAATACGGATTTTTGAAAGGGAGAACGATACAGGACAGTTTGGCATGGGCGTTTGAGTATATATACCAATGTCAAGCCTCTGGATCTCGGGCGTTTATTCTGAAACTGGACTTTTCCAAGGCCTTCGACACTATAGAACACCCGGCTATGATTGAGGTCATGAGACACATGGGCTTTGACGAGAAATGGTCAACCTAAGCGCGCAAAGTGCAGAAGCGGTCTTCTTTCTGCCTCTGTCTCAACAGGCGACACAAGAAGCGTAGGATTTGCAGCTGGCGGCCGCTGAGTGTCAGATAGACTTAGAGCAGAGAGATGTTTGGACATACACATGGAGGCCCAAATATTCATCGTCCAGATATTACAAGTTCTGCTTTGAAAATGTCAAGGCTGATCAGGCTTTTGGGTGGATTTGGAAGTCGAGGTGTACAATGAAGCTAAGGGTTTTTGCGTGACTCCTCTTGTCCGACAGATTAAAACACCAAGAACATAGACACTATGTAGTGCGCTCAACGACAGACAGGACGGACTACTGTGTGCTCTGCCAAACCCAACAAGAAGAAACTCTGGAACATTTGTTCTATACCTACAGTTTCTCCTACACGTGCTGGACTTCAGTTGGGTTGACCTGGGCAACAGAAGGAGATGGGTTTGACTGGATGGCAGCGGCTAAACAAACTTGGACCAAACCCATGTTCATGGAAGTGTTCACCACAGCAGCATGGTCGATCTGGAAGGAGAGGAATAGCCTGATCTTCAGAGGAGTGACGCCTTCCCACAGGTCCTGGTTGTCAAGATTCAGAGAAGATTTCTTGTTGTTGTAACACAGGACAAAATCTGAGCTGCTAGGGTTCATTACTGAATTTGCCAGAGAGATTGCCTAGGGCTAGCCAAACTACTTTAATCCCCTGTAATCACTTATCCCTCTGAACGCTAGTACCCTGTGATTGGGGCAAAAGCCTGACCACACCCTTTACACTATGTAAATACTTTTTTGATTAACACTCCTACAGTCTTCAACGTTCAAAAAATAAACACCGTGAGCAGCTCACCTGAAGCAAGATGGCGTCGGCCCCATGGAAGTTGCACTGGTAGCAGTTCCTGATGTCCTCGAAGAAGACCTCCAGCTTGTACCTCTGGGAATCGTGATTCAGGTACAGGTCTATCCGCCGCTTCGCCGGGATGACCTCCACGCGGACGCTGTCCCAAGAGTCAGCCGCCTGGAATTCGCGCTCGGCGACGCGGTTGCCGACAAGGAGGCGGGCGTCGGCCACGCGGAGAGAAAGGTCGGGCGCGCGGGGGAGCAGATCCGCGGGGGCAGGGGAGACGGAGAGGAGGGAGCCGAGGAAGCGCGGTAGGCGACCGGAGGAGGCGAGTTCGGCGGCGAGGGTTGCGGTGGCGGTGGAGTCGAACTGAACGCTCCCATCGCCTCGACTTAACCAGCCGCGTCGGGCGGCGGCGATCTCGCAGGCGTAGGCTTCGCCGGCACCGGCGACAGCGGAATCGAAGAATGCTAGGAGCTCCTTAGCGACGGCGGAGGGCGGGATATTGGAGACCCGCACCGTCGCCGTGGAGACGGGCGCCGACACCGCCGTCGCCATCGAAATTTCGGCGCGCGGGGGCGGGGCGGGGGAAGAAGGGTTTGCGGTTCCGGCGGTGTTACCGAGGGCTTTTGAGTTTTTGGTTGTACTCCGGGCAGGTTTATGTGTGTGAGTACTTCAGACTTAATCCTCCTTCGACCCCTTTTCAGTCTTCGTTGCACGATTCTGAACTGTAAATTTTGCAAACAGTAGAAAGTATGCTGACAATTAAAATGAGAAAACATTTGCCTGAAAGACACGTGGGTGGCGCGAAGAGAAGTGAAGTCACCGCGCGCATGGGGAGGGGGGTGTGGTTGGGAGGGGGGTCCGGGATGTGCAAGGAAATGAGGGAGGCGTGTTTGACGATGAGGGTTGCATCGGTAGTGGAATTGAATTGAATATTCCCGTTGCATCGGCTTAGCCACCCGCTTTGGTTTGTAGGTGTATTTTTTTTTGCGAAAAGACACTCAAATCTATTAACCACGGACCAGCAGTACAAAACACCCCTGAAAAGAAAGAAATTGCAACCATGTTCTTGGGATCTCACACTTCTCCAACCTCCAGGATGGGCCGATGGCGCGCCACCGCAGCCGCTCTGGCAGCCCCGCTGCCAGATTGCGGCGAACCTTAAAGAATCACGCGGAAGGGAAGTCATCGCTGCCAAACATCTCAGAGACGAAGTCACGGTCGTCGGATCCGAAGCCAAAGAACTGAGAGCCCAAACGGCCAGAGGTGCTACTGCCGCCGCCGCCGCTTTGGTTTGTAGGTGTATCCGCTTAGCCACCGCTTTGGTTTGTAGGTGTACACGACCACAGTGAATCAGAAAACTTGAGAAGCTCATCACCACCGAGGGCGGGATATTGGAGTCTCATTATCATCGTTGGAAAAAGGCGGCAGAGGGCGCTATGGGTTTGATACTCCATCAAGGTTAAAGGTGAGTAGGAGTTTAGTCATATCCATATGGTTTTGTGGTTGTTAAAAAAAGTCCATGAGCAGAGTTAAAAAAAATCAAAACAGCAAGCTCCATCTAGGTTTACATGGGGTACTCCTAAAGTATGTTTGCCTTTCTACAGTTTTCCATGATTTTAACAATTATTATAACTAACCTGAAATGATACAAAAGAGCATATGACATAGAAAACAGAACACCTTTTGTCCTAAAATGATTGCCCCCTTGAAGCATGATTGGGAAAGTAAAATGGCTCATACACTTCATAGTCAATCGTCACACACAATCGATTACCAAAGAGAGTTTTCACAATGTTACTTCAAATGGTCAATATGATATACAATGAGCAAGATGAGGGTATTTTACAGAAAGAGAATTATCTCACAAATCAAGACAATGATTAGATACTTGAATGTTTATAACTTAGAGGAGTGAAATATGTTGGCAAACAAATTACTGTATGATTATCTTTTTTGTATGAGGATGATCTTGCGGTTTTGTGTGAACTTTCAGAGTTTTCAAACATTAAATAAATGGATTGCTTTGATAAGAAAAATGAATGGACAGGACCGACATTACTGCTAACTAAACCTATACATAATTCTACCTACTATATGTGCTCCTACTTCGCCATCATGAATCCAAATCAATAGCAGCTAGTTGCCAGCCCACCACTATAAATTTCCATTGCGAGATGCTCTCCTCTCCTCTCCAGCCGATGTTTGCCTCATCTAGACCTAGCACAGAGGCGCCATGTTGTGCACACCCTTAAAAACAAACAAGTATATTCCCTTTTGGATGGCTTTTCTCACGTCTCTTTCCTCCCCTTCGCCTCATGCCGACCATCACCACTGACCTCCACTTCCCTCCACTCCTCTCGTGGCACTGGTATCTCATCTCTGACTAAAAGTGCAACTAATCCCCGGGTGGTTTTGGTAATTCATAACAACATATAGCTCATTGAACTAATATACATTCAAGATAAAACTTTCAGGATGTTCAATGATTGGCATGGCATGGACTAGAGATGTGGACCCCTCAAAATGATAAGGACAAAGATTGGCAAAAGCTCAAGACTCTTCATTTCTATTTTACTGATCCAATATCACATTGAGTCCATAGAAAAGCCAATACTATTAAAAGGGGATGAGGTGTTTGTAAGTGCATCTAGTGCCACCCCTAGTTGGTTTTGGAGTATTGACGACAAACCTAGTTGAGGGACTAATGTGTATGTGAGAATTGCAGGATAACACAGGTAGAAGTCCCTCATTGATTCGATTTTCCTACCAGAGATGACCCCTAAAAATGTATGAAGACATTGAAGTCAAAGGTGGTAAGTGAAGACATTCACCTTGAAGACTATGATAAGAGAAGACATCGCATGAAGACTATGGAGCGCGAAGACTTAGATCTTTCGTAGTTCTTTTTCTTCTTTGTTGAGTCATAGGAACCACCCTACTGTTAAGTGGGGTCCAAGAAAACCAGTCAGAATGACTGAAGTGATGCTTAACCAAAATCCTATGTCTTCGAGTGAAGACTATGAGAGCGAATCTTGTTCAGAGTTGGACAAGTCAGCTTTGCTTGTAGCCCAAGTAAAGTTGTCGTGTGTGTTTGAAATCTGACCGTTGGAACACGTGTCAGTTCCTTAGTGACCCAGGGTCATTTCGGACAAATCAGATCGAGTTGCCTAGTGGCTATAAATAGCCCACCCCCTACAACCATAAAGGGTTGGCTGCTCAGAGTTAAAGTACGACTGTTGTCGCTTGAGAGCAACCCACCTCGAAGCCTTTGAGAGAGAATTCCTTGCGAGGATAAAGTCCTAACCACCCAGAGCCAAAGAGTGTTAGGCATCACTTAAGTCGTCCTGTCTGTGTGATCTGAAGACTTATTACACTTGAGGACTGTGAATCCTCCAGCCGGTTAGGTGTCGCGTTCTGAGCATCCAGGAGTCATTGTGGATCGCCGGCGAAGGAAGTCTGTGAAGGTTTGGGAGTCTACCTTGAAGACTTACCAGAGTGATTGGGCGAGGTCTGCGTGACCTTAGCTCAAGGGGAATACGGTGAGGACTAAGGGTTCTGAGCTGCGTGTTCAGGACTGGGTGTCCAGGACTGTGTGTCCTCAGGTTTAAATACCTAGCCGCCCTAACCAGACGTACAGTTGTCACAGCAACTGGAACTGGTCCAACAAATCATTGTCTTCAACGAGTCACTGGTTTCATCCTTCCCTTCCCTTTACTTACTGTTGGTCCTTGTGAAGTCATTGTATGATTGCATTATCTTTTGTCTTCATTGAGTGACTACTTGATCTGATTGGCTTCACATTATCTTCCTACCTGATCCTTACTGCCTAGCTGCTATTAGTCATTGTGCTTTCACTTCTTTGGTTACTTGACTAAGGTTGCCTAGTGTAGTCTACCTTCCGCTGCGTGGTAATAGGTTTACTCCTATTGTTTGTCTTCGAAACTTCCAGGTTTTGAAGACTTTCTTAAAAATCGCCTATTCACCCCCCCTAGTCGATCACTAGCACTTTCAATTGGTATCAGAGCAAGGTACTCCCTTGTTCTGTGTGATTCAGTTTAACCATCTGGAGTTTTAGCTATGTCGACTGCAGAGATAATTAAAGTCTCCGTTGCGTGCCTCGTCTTTGATGGAACTGAATATCCCTACTGGAAGAATAAGATGCGCATGCATATTGAAGCCATTGATGTCGATCTATGGTATGTCGTCAAGAACGGCGTTCCTAAGGCTGGAGAAGGTGTCACTGCTGCTGATGTCAAGAAGTTCGTTCAACTGGACTCTACTGCCAAGAATATCATCTGTGGTCATCTGACCAAAGGACAGTATGGCCGAGTGAGTGCGTTGGAGACTTCCAAGCTAGTCTGGGACTGGCTCTCCAAGGTCAACGAAGGTGTCTCCACCCAGAGAGATCGGAGAATCAGTGTCCTTCACAACCTCTTCAACTGCTTCAAGAGAAATGACAATGAGAATGTCCAGCTCACGTTTGATCGACTCACTCACATCACAAATGAGCTTCAAGCCCTCGGCGCCACTGAGATCACCAAGCATGAAGTCGTCAAGACACTCCTGAGATCACTTGACAGTTCGTTTGACACCCTAGCCCTGATGATTCAAGAACGCCCTGATTTCAAGACACTCGATCCGTCTGACATACTTGAGAGGCTCAACACACATGAGTTTCAGCTTTCTGAGAAAAGAGACATCTACAATCCCAGCTATGGGTGAACTCGTGCCTTGAAGGCAAAAGCTGTCTCCTCATCCGAAGAAGAATCTGACAGCAGTTCTGATGATCCTGAAGACATTGGAAAGGAGCTTGCTATGCTTGTGAAGAAGTTCCAAAAATTCACCAAGAAGAAAGGGTTCAGAAAGTCTTCATGATCAAGCAAGGAATGATGAAGCTTCTGCTCATGACTACAAGAAGAGAACATGTCACAAGTGCAAGAAACCTGGCCACTACATCTCTGAGTGTCCACAGTGGGACAATGAGAACAACAACAAGAAGAAGAGCAAGGAGTATGACTCCGACGACAAGAAGAAGAATAAATACTCAAAGTCTTCTTCCAAGTCTTCCTCAAAGTATTCATCACACAAGAAGAGATCATCTGGCAAGGCTCATGCATTCAAGGTTGTCAGAATCGCGATTTTGAATCGGATCGGAGCTCCGGTGGTAGGATCGCAAATCGTAGGATCTTCACTATCAGGATCGTAGAAACGTAGATTCTATGAACTAAAGTCGTAGAATCAGAGGGGTTAGTTTGGATCGTAAAGTCGTAGAATCGTATAACAGAATCGCGATTCTCACAACCCTGCATGCATTTGTTGGCAAGGAAATGGATTCTGAGGAGGAGTCTGCTTCTGAGGAGGCGGAGGTGGAGTCTGAGGAGGAGTCCGATTCTGGCGTTGCGAGTCTGGCTACAGCATACGTTGCCAAGTCCATCTTCAACACTGAAGACAATGACTTCATCACCGACACCGATGCAAATGACAAGGACTACTCCGCTCCTTCCTATTGCTTCATGGCACGCGGTGCCAAGGTAAACACACGCACTACTCACTATCAAACATCTAGTGACGATGAATCTGATTGTGATTCCAAACCTAGCTACAAAACACTTGCTAAAATTGCAACTAAACATCAGAAAGCTGTGGAACACATTCAAAAACTGTTAGACAAAAGCGATGATCTGTTAGACGCTGAAATGACTCGATCTCAGTCCTTAATTTAAGACATACAAAATCTTCACGTTAAGTATGAGGAACTTGAAAGTCGTCATGAAACGCTCTCAACAACTCATGAAAGGCTTTCCTATGATTATCTTCAAAGGAAGCAAGATCTTGAGAAATTGAGAGTGGCTCGAGTCACTTCGCGCCAAGCAGATCAGTTCAGCTCAGGAAGGATTTGAACCACCATGTCTTAAATGCATTGAGCGTGATAACGCTACTTCTGTTGCTGAATGTTCTACTGCTGCTACTATTGCAATATCTTCACCTGTTGATGTGATAACTAACCCCTCTGCTGAGGATACCACTGCTATTGCTGATGAGAATGCTAGGTTGAAGACACTGCTTGAAACAGGGGTGTACAAAAGTCTCAAAGGGCATCAGACACTATGTGATGTCCTCAAAAGGCAGATCCTGAACCGAAACCCTAGGAAAGAGGGTGTTGGGTTCGAAAGGAAGATGAATGCCGATGGCTCTTACTGGAAACCTGAGCAGTACCCCAAAACCACATGGGTTGCTGCAAAGGAACCTTCAGCAGATCCATCCACCCTATCTGGCTTCACTTGTGCTAATCCCATTGTTATTGATGAATCCTTTGATGCAAACTACAAACTGTTTAAGAATCAGAATGGTGAAGTGTTTGCCAGGTATATTGGTACTAACTGCAGGAATGGACCACCTATGAAGAAGATCTGGGTGCCGAAAAGGTGTTTGGAGAATCTTCCTGTGAATGTCATCATGACACCACAGGTGAAGAAGACAAACCCCAGACCACAGGCTTCATACGGTCCAAAGGCTTCATACAGACAAAGGACTCACCGGAGTTGCACTAACGCAAATGTTTTGCAGGGAAGCCATACTCAAGCCTATGAATATGAGCGCGGTTCATCAAACCGCCATGTTCAAAAGACCAAGAACTATTCTGCTCATTCATATGAGTACTATTGTCCACCTGCTAGACTTTTTGCTAGGGCTCCAAAGCCAAAGGTCTTAGATGCTGCACTTAGACTCATTGCTTCAAAGCCACCCTTGAAGATGTGGGTGGCTAAGAAAGCTTAACTCTCTTTTGCAGGGAAAGGTCTCCAGCAGAAAACCAAAATCGTCTGACGCTATTGCTGGGGACCTTAAACATCTTGTAGGGCGCAAGATCAAATGCCCAAATGGTCTTATTATGTACTTTGTTCCTGAATCGCTTGCTACTCGCCCTATCAGTCCAAATCTCGATCTAAGCTTTCATAATCCACTGGTTCGTCAAATGTTTTTGCTTCACAATTCTCTTCATGAAGCCTATCCCCCTAACTGCACTGTAGGGTACGACACCAGCGGCTTCAGAATGGATTATTGATAGTGGGTGTACCAATCACATGACTGGCAAGCGAAGCCTTCTTATGGACTCAACCTTACGTCCATCCGACAAAAGTCACATCACATTTGCTGACACTGGTAAAAGTAAGGTATTGGGTCTAGGTAGAGTTGCAATCTCAAAGGATCAACACATGGATAAAGTCATGCTTGTTGAATCCCTTGGTTTCAACTTAATGTCTGTCTCAATGCTTTGCGATTTAAACATGATTGTGATGTTTGGAAAATATCACTGCCTTGTTCTAATGGAATCTGACAAGTCTCTAGTGTTTGAAGGGTATCGGAAAGATGATTTGTACGTGGTAGATTTCTCAGCAGGACCACAGCTAGACGTATGTCTTCTAGCAAAAGCCTCAGAATGCTGGCTCTGGCATCGGAGGCTAGGGCATGCTGGCATGAGGAACTTGCACACCCTTGCAAAGAAGAAGCATGTCATAGGCATCGAGGGCGTCAAGTTCAAGAAAGATCACCTATGCGGTGCCTATGAAGCAGGAAAGATGACGAGGGCCAAGCATCCCTCAAAGACAATCATGACAACGACTCGACCCTTCAAACTGCTCCACATGGATCTTTTCGGTCCTACTCATTACTCAACTTTTACTACTACTGCTTGTCTCTATGGCTTTGTCATTGTTGATGATTATTCTAGATATACTTGGGTGCATATAATCCTCTACAAGACTGAAGTGCAGGATGTCTTCAGACGCTTCGCCAATCGAGCAATGAACAACTATGGCGCCAAGATAAAACACATCAGAAGTGACAATGGCACTGAATTCAAGAACACTGGCCTGGATACATATCTTGATACTTTGGGCATCACACATGAATTCTCAGCTCCATACACGCCATAGCAGAATGGCGTCGTCGAACGCAAGAACAGAACACTTATTGAGATGGCCCGAACGATGCTTGATGAATACAAGACTCCAAGAAAATTCTGGCCTGAAGCCATTGCTACTGCATGCCATACAATCAACCGTGTTTATCTTCACAAGCTTCTGAACAAGACATCCTATGAGCTCCTTACTGGCAAGAAGCCAAATGTTAGTTACTTCAGAGTATTTGGCGCCAAGTGCTGGATCAAGGATCCACATCATACTTCAAAATTTGCACCAAAAGCACATGAGGGTTTTATGCTTGGATATGGAAAGGATTCGCACTCCTACAGAGTCTTCAATCTCTTTCATTACAAAGTGGTTAAAACAGTGGATGTGCGGTTCGATGAAACTAACGGCTCACAAAGAGAGCACCTGCCAAATGTGCTAGATGAAGTTCCATCCAGTGAATCAATCAAACTCGTGGGAACTGGAGAAATCATACCTTCTGAAGCTCAACCTAAAGAGGAACTTATCATCTCCGCACCTGATCAACCTGAATACAATGCTCAGCCTGAAGACAATCCCTCTAACAATGACAATGATCAGCAAGAGCAAAATCTTCGTCCTGTACATCCTCGTGTTGCAAATGAAGTGCAGATTGAGAGAATAATCGATAGCATCAATGCACCAGGTCCACTCACTCGTTCAAGGGCAACACAGCTAGCAAATTTCTGTGGGCACTTCGCATTCGTCTCAATAACAGAACCCAAGAAAGTAGAAGAAGCCTTCATGGAACCTGAATGGATTCAAGCTATGCAAGAAGAGCTTCAACAGTTTGAGCTGAATAATGTATGGGAACTAGTTAAGCGTCCTGATCCTCGAAAGCACAATATAATAGGCACCAAATGGATATATCGCAACAAGCAAGATGAGCATGGTCAAGTTGTCAGAAACAAAGCTCATCTCGTTGCTCAAGGATACGCTCAAGTTGAAGGGATTGACTTCGATGAAACATTTGCTCCCGTGGCTCGACTTGAAGCCATACGCATATTGCCGGCCTATGCAAATCATCATAACATACTTCTATATCAAATGGATGTGAAGAGCGCTTTTCTCAATGGCAAGATTGAAGAAGAAGTGTATGTTGCACAACCGCCTGGCTTTGAAGATTCAAAACATCCTGACATGGTATACAAGCTCAACAAGGCACTGTATGGCCTCAAACAAGCTCGTTGGGCTTGGTATGACACACTCAAAGACTTCCTGAAGAGCAAAGGCTTCAAATCTGGTTCCCTCGACCCCACTCTCTTCACGAAGACATATGATGGTGAACTGTTTGTGTGCCAAATATATGTGGATGACATTATCTTCGGCTGCACCAATCAGAAATACAGTGAAGAGTTTGGGTATATGATGCAAGAGCAATATCAGATGTCCATGATGGGTGAGCTGAAGTTCTTCCTTGGTCTTCAAATACGTCAGCAACGCAACGGCATCTTTATATCTCAAGAGAAGTATCTCAAAGATTGCCTGAAGAAGTTTGGTATGCAAGACTGCAAAGGCTTCACGACGCCAATGCCAGCCAAACATCATCTGGGTCCCAACGACAATGGTAAAGAGTTTGATCAAAAGGTATACCGCTCCATGATTGGTTCTTTACTTTATCTATGTGCATCTAGGCCAGATATTATGCTTAGTGTTTGCATGTGTGCTCGATTCCAAGCGGCACCAAAGGAATCGCATCACCTAGCTGTGAAGCGAATTCTTCGATATTTGGCTTACACCCCAACTCTAGGATTATGGTATCCAAAGGGCTTAGAGTTTGATCTGGTTGGATTCTCGGATGCTGATTATGCTGGTGACAAGGTGGATCGCAAGTCTACATCAGGCACATGTCATTTTCTGGGACGATCACTTGTATGTTGGTCTTCAAAGAAGCAGAACTGTGTATCTCTCTCCACTGCTGAATCTGAATATATTGCTGCTGGATCTTGCTGCGCTCAGCTTCTATGGATGAAGCAAACACTCAAAGACTATGGCATTCATCTGAAGCAAGTGCCACTCTACTGCGACAACGAAAGCGCCATCAAGATTGCCAACAACCCAGTTCAGCACTCGAAGACAAAGCACATTGAAATTCGTCATCACTTTCTCAGAGATCATGTTGTGAAGGAAGATATTGATATCATACACGTCAACACTGAAGAGCAATTGGCAGATATCTTCACCAAGCCCTTGGATGAGAAGAGATTTTGCAAGTTATGGTGTGAGCTAAATATCTTGGAATCCTCAAATGTCCTGTGATCAGGCACACATCCTAACACTTACACATATTGACGACTTAGATGTGCAACACACGAAGTAAAGTATATCTTCAATCAATGAAGACATACATTCTAAGTGTGAATACATTAATTTGGAATTTGACTTCGGAGCGCCACGATAATTGTGCGCCGTGTCTGGGTCTAATACTTCCTATACGGTGGGTAACGCCACCACAAAATTCGTCTGTTTGAAGTGTTTTACCCATGGTGTTACATTTGCTGTGTCTTCACATTTGGTTTGGCTTCAATCTCAACATGTCTTCATGATTATCTTCATTATGTTGATCATATATATATACTAGTGTTCTGTCCTCTACAACATTCACTTATAGCTATGTCTTCTTGTTGAATCTCTTGAACTAAGTGAATGTGATCGGACCCTAACCTCTCTATGCTTTCTTTCTCAAACTCTATCTCTCCAAATCATATGCATTCTATTGAAACTGTCGAATGTCTTCTCTGCATCCTTGTCAGCAGAAGATACAGAGACAAACATTAAGTCCATTTTCAATGCTAATTCCTTCACCTGAAACCCGGAGAAGTGGCAACGACCACCCGACAATCCAGGCGTGCGTGGGAACGTGGAACAACCTCCGATATGTTGCATGATGGCCACGTGTTCTTCAAATGTGAATCGCCAGAGGCACCTGTGTAATAACGCTGTGCCATCCCTGTCCCTATAAATACACGCCTTACCATAGTCATTATCCTTTCTTCCACTCTCGCACGAACCCTAGCGCTACCGCTAGACCTCGACGACGCCGGTGATGAAGCGCTTAGCTGCCGCGACCTCTCCGACGCCGTCTTCACGCCAGCCGCGGACATCGTCTTCTCCGCCGTCGCCGTAGGTGTCCTCCGTCGCCAAGTTAGGGCATGGACGATCGAACTGCTCGGCCTCCTCTTCCACTCCGTCTAGCAGTTCCTTGTGTGGTAAATAAAACTTCCTTTTTACGGCCCCTTTGATCCTATAGATTCGTCACTTTCTACCACAAGCAGTTTCTGTTCACACAAGTTGGATCCACTTCATACTGCATCTCATATTATGCCTAGTATGTTCACTTATGCTTCACAAAGTAGTTAGATTCCTCACTTGTACTGATCTGTGGATTCGTACAAATCTGGAACCAACTCCTTATCTATGAGTGAATGTCTTCGCACGATGAGGTCAATGTCTTCTAAACTGATTTATCTTCAAAATCTTCTAAGAATGCATATGACCTCTTCCCCTTCCCTCGCACCTTAATGCTGTCACAGGTACATGTTCGTGGGAGAATCCCTTGGTTCTCATAGTCTGCATTCATTTGCAGAATTCTTATAGCATCATATAAATTCTCCTGAAGATAGATCATGTTTGTCCAGCAAGCGAAAGCCTTTGAAGCCTTTGAACGTATTGAAGCCATTCAGTTTAAAGTTCATGGCTATAGAGAAATCAGCAAGGAAGGGTGGCAGAAAGCGTCGAGGTGAAACATCAAGAGATCTGCCCGATGACCTCTCAGAACTGTACAAGACAGATCCTGAAGAGGATTACAATCAGCGCAAGACACGAATCCAATGGATTCGACGATATTGGGCAGAACAGTGGTTCAAGTACAGGTTTGTGACAAAGGAATATGCTGAGAAGAATGCCATCAAGCGACCATGGGGAGACATCCTATACAAAAATCTTCAACCTAGGTCTAGAGATGAAGCCATTGAACAAGGCTTCTATCCCTGCATGGTCCGTGGACCACAGCCCGCGGATGCTGACCCATCGTCACTGCTATGGTGTCGTGACGACAATCTGTTCAAGCGCAACTTCTAGTTTGCCCAGAATTCGGCAAAGCAGAACAAGAAGTCATTGGGACTAGACTTCAACCCTGGTCCCTCTGCTCCCCGTGCAGATGGCACCTGTGATGCCGAACCCAATGTCGTCGGTCCGTTCTACAACCTGGATGGCCTCATCACTCACATCTCTGTTCAAGGTGCCAAAGTGGATCATTCTGATGATGATGCTGACACTGATGAAGCCCCAGCTCCTACTCCAAAGCCGCAGAAGCCAAAGCTGCCTAAAGCTTCAAAGCCTGCCTCAGCACCAAAAATCTCACGGGCGAAGCCACTGGCTACTGCACCTCCGGAAGACAGTGTGCAGTCTGAAGATCTGTCACGCATCTCCAAGCCCCCGAGAGTCAAGATGCCTCTGCCACACACCAGCCAAGAACTGACTGTTGCTGCTATTCTGCGCAACGATACCATTGATCTATCCAGTGATGAAGATCTTGCAGATGACACTCTTAAGCAACTGATCAAGAGCAAAGAAGAAGCAGAAATCTTCAACAATTTGCCTCTCTTTGACATGGCAATCATCCACGACTTCATCGATGAGTGGTTTGACACGCCCAACCTCATCTTTGAAGATCTGCAACTTCCCATTGGCCTCAGTGTCGCCTTCCATGGCGCCATTGCTTCAGAGTTAGCTACAGCCCAGCGCATCATTGAACTAAAGCAGAAGATTGACTTTGAGAAAGCTCAGTTCAAGAAGCATATGGCCAAGCTCAGCATGCAGGAGGCCAAGAACTTCAAGATCATGCTGCACAAGCTCAAAGAAGCCTTTCTCAAGAAGCGTGAAGAAGCTCAAGGTTCTCGTGAGCGCATGAAGAGCCTGACTGACAAGTGTGTGCAAGCCTACAATGAGGCTAAGAAGCGCAAGGCCCTTGGACGTCCTGGCATCGACCCCAGGATGGCTGCAAAGCAGCAGAAGAAGAAGCCCGCTGTGGCCGAACCCGACGCACCATGACAGGAAGCACAACCCATTGTCTTCCCAACCAGCATGACTGGCTCGAAGCCAAAAGCCAGGTCTACCGCTTCAGAACTGAAGAAGACGAGGACTGCTGAGGCTGAAGCCAGAAAGCGGAAACATCCTGAAGCCTCTGTTGCTGCTCCCTCCAAGAAGAAGCGGAAGACCAAGAAGGAACGGGCTGCTCCCATAGAGCCCTTAATTGTTGAACCTATCTCCATGATTTGCCCTGCTGCTGAACATCAAGAGCGCCAACTAACTGTCCATGAGCCTGCTTTCACAGAGGCTCATGAAGCTGAAGACATTCTAGCAGCTGATCCCGCCGCTGCTGAAGACATCGGTCACCATGACCATGTTGAAGATGATGTAGTTCTTTCTCAAATCGAGCACCAACAGGTATCACCGCCTGTGCTTACGCACAACGAACTCATCAGCATTGGTCGTCCTCTAATGTTAATTGCTCAGGATGTATCATGGGCTGATCACCCACAACAACAAGTCACACCACCCCGGCAAGAAGAAGAAGATGACTTTGAGGCCCAGCCAACTCCATCTCCAAAGACGTCGCTTGCGTTACGCAGGCTTCGCAAAGGACTAAGGTCTCAAGTCTCCGAGTCTGAGGCTAAAACTGCTGAAGACATTCCCGCTGCATCAGCCGATGACACCCAAGAAGAAGAACGTGTCCCTACTCCCCCAACTACTGAAGAAGCCGTTCTCGAGGAGAACGTGTCTGTGCCCGACCCTCCAGCTCATCAAGTGGAGGTAGAAAATCTTGAGGCTGCCACCACCAACACCAATGAAGCCACTAACACTGTCATGGCTGAAGCAAATGTGGAGCCTACACCAACCCAAGAACCAGAAGTCAGCGAAGCCAATGATGCTACTGCTTCTGTTCCTGCGCCTGCTGTTGGTCCTCAGTTTGACTATCATATTGAGCATAGGCCTCAGGTACAGAAGCCAATGCCAAGGTTGCCCAGGTTTCCAGGTCCTGCATCAGCACCTGGATCCTTCAATGTCAACGGCTTCAAAGCAGACAACACCTTCTTCAATAGCTCCAAGAACCCCTACTCAAGGGAACAAATATCTTCTGATCGGTTCTGGAGCTATCCGCAGCGAAGCTATTACTCCTGCATTCTGTACAATCAAGGTCGCATCTTCCCACATATGCGTCTTGACACCGAAGCAATAGCTGGTCTGCCCTGTTTGGAAGAAGCTCTGGATTGCTTCAAAGAGGTTGGATTGTTGCCTTTCGTCACCGACCAAGAGCACTGGAACGAAGAGTTGCTGCTCCAATTTTATGCCACACTTCACATACGTGGTTACAACAGAGATCCGAAGACTTGGGTCCTTGAGTGGATGACAGGAAATGTTCATCACGAAGCCAAAGCCTTTGATATCATTGAGCTCACTGGTCTGCCCACTCCTGGAGATCTCTATGAACCTGGCTGTCAGCTTCACAGTGAAGATATGGAGAGCATCTTTCAGAAGCCTGAACCGAACATGAGTCAGATGCTCAGTATGATGAAGCCTTTGCCACAAGACGCTGCATAGCCTAAGGAGTTCTTTGTTGAAGACCTTGAGTATCTGCCCAGGACTATCTATCACATTATAAGGCGAACTCTCTGGCCCATCAAAGGACATTCTCCACATGCAAAGTTGGAAGGTGCAATGAAGACTTTGGTCTTCTATATTCTTCATGGCAAATGCTTCAACGCACAAGACTTCTTCATACGCCAACTTGCTGCATCAGGATCTGATCTTTTTGCTTGAAGTTCTACGCTCCATGGATAATGCGGCTGATCAAACTCCACTCAGCTATCTCATATCAGCCATCTGCTCGCAATCATCGGATCTTTCTGCCTGATGTGGATATGTTCGTTGAAGCCATTTATCCAGAGCCTGCCAAGGAACCTCTTAGTCTTCAGAATGCGGAGCATCAAAGTTTCACTCAAAACATTGAAGGAGTTGAACCAGTCACTCGTGTTTATCCTCTGGCTGGTACTACACGTGCACCTCATCGTGCCCTTACTGAAGCCACTGAAAGCACTATTGCCCAACGACCCAAGAAGCGATCTCGTGTTCTCAATGACCGAGAGCTTCTGGTTGCTCTTCATCAGAAACAGGATAGGCATCATGACTGGCTGAAGCGCCAAATGCACAGCCTCTTGGTGGATGTCAACCGCATTCGCAATCTTGCCACCAAGAATGCCTTTGTTGCCCATGAAACCTGTCGGCGTACATGGAAAGGGCTGACGCTTATGTGTTCTGAGGATGATCTTCAAGAGGATGGCTTCTCTAAACGTTTCAAGTTTGACTCCACACCTCCCCGAAGGACTGTGCTGCGACGAACTCCATCTCTTGAAGACTCTAAGTTCTCTTCCTCTACGGCAACTGTGAATTCCAGAGTGATCGAGGACGAAGATGATGCCACTTCACCGCCCCCTACTTCTGCACGCCTCGACACTGCTCCAAGTTCTTCTGCACCGCCGAACACCACCGACGACCCTGCTGCTTCACCTACTCTTCATGGGAACGAGTAGATGCTCTATGTCTTCAAACCTTTTTGGTCCTCACTGACAAAAGGGGGAGAAGCATATGAGTTTGATAGTCTTCAAGCGGGTCCATATGGGCGGTTACTTTATGTTTTGCCTAGTGTTTACAACTCTCGTTTTGATACATTTCGTTCTTTGAGTTGTAACACTTAAACTCGATGGTCGTCTGCTACTTATTTGCTATTTTGTGCTGCGATGATAAATCCCGCATGTGCGACGATAAATTCCGCACTTAGATCATTTTGCAGACATCCATTTTTATTATGCATGTCATTATCTTCACATATCTTTCATGCATGATGAATTGTCATCATAAGTTGAAGAGGATCTCCACAAGTACAACCTGCCATGTGCATTTGCATTCCAAAAGCAAATTACTTATATGCACATCTTCAGGGGGAGCCCTTGCAACTTATGAAGACAATTCCTTATCCTTTACAATTTCACATATTATATTCCCCGTTGAAAACTTCAACTAGTTTGTCATCAATCACCAAAAAGGGGGAGATTGTAAGTGCATCTAGTGCCACCCCTAGTTGGTTTTGGAGTATTGACGACAAACCTAGTTGAGGGACTAATGTGTATGTGAGAATTGCAGGATAACACAGGTAGAAGTCCCTCATTGATTCGGTTTTCCTACCAGAGATGACCCCTAAAAATGTATGAAGACATTGAAGTCAAAGGTGGTAAGTGAAGACATTCACCTTGAAGACTATGACAAGAGAAGACATCACATGAAGACTATGGAGCGTGAAGACTTAGATCTTTCGTAGTTCTTTTTCTTCTTTGTTGAGTCATAGGAACCACCGTACTGTTAAGTGGGGTCCAAGAAAACCAGTCAGAATGACTGAAGTGATGCTTAACCAAAATCCTATGTCTTCGAGTGAAGACTATGAGAGAAAATCTTGTTCAGAGTTGGACAAGTCAGCTTTGCTTGTAGCCCAAGTAAAGTTGCCTTATGTGTTTGAAATCTAACCGTTGGAACACGTGTCAGTTCCTTAGTGACCCAGGGTCATTTCGGACAAATCAGGTCGAGTTGCCTAGTGGCTATAAATAGACCACCCCCTACAACCATAAAGGGTTGGCTGCTCAGAGTTAAAGTACGGCTGTTGTCGTTTGAGAGCAACCCACCTCGAAGTCTTTGAGAGAGAATTCCTTACGAGGATAAAGTCCTAACCACCTAGAGCCAAAGAGTGTTAGGCATCACTTAAGTCGTCCTGTCTGCGTGATCTGAAGACTTATTACACTTGAGGACTGTGAATCCTCCAGCCGGTTAGGCGTCGCGTTCTGAGCATCCAGGAGTCATTGTGGATCGCCGGTGAGCGAAGTCTGTGAAGGTTTGGGAGTCTACCTTGAAGACTTACCAGAGTGATTGGGTGAGGTCTGCGTGACCTTAGCTCAAGGGGAATATGGTGAGGACTAAGGGTTCTGAGCTGCGTGTTCAGGACTGGGTGTCTGGGACCGTGTGTCCTCAGGTTTAAATACCTAGCCGCCCTAACCATACGTACAGTTGTCACAGCAACTGGAACTGGTCCAACAAATCATTGTCTTCAACGAGTCACTGGTTTCATCCTTCCCTTCCCTTTACTTACTGTTGGTCCTTGTGAAGTCATTGTATGATTGCATTATCTTTTGTCTTCACTGAGTGACTGCTTGATCTGATTGGCTTCACATTATCTTCCTACCCGATCCTTACTGCCTAGCTGCTATTAGTCATTGTGCTTTCACTTCTTTGGTTACTTGACTAAGGTTTCCTAGTGTAGTCTACCTTCCGCTGCGTGGTAATAGGTTTACTCCTATTGTTTGTCTTCGAAACTTCTAGGTTTTGAAGACTTTCTTAAAAATCACCTATTCACCCCTCTCTAGTCGATGACTAGCACTTTCAGTGTTGCTTAATGGTCTACTTTCTCAAGTGCTTAGTGATATTGCTCTAAAACCCTCAACCACTTTCTCCATCCAAATATGTCCAAAACCTAAATCCAAACTCGGCCCCACCAATTCTTCCTACCCGGAGCCACAGAGTTTACTTGACATAGCCACTGCCAGAAACCCTAACAATTCGGTCTCACCGATAGGATCTCGGTCTCACTGAGATGGACTTGTCAGCACTTTGTGATCTATTGCATTCGCTTCGGTCTCACCGAGTTCATGCAATCAGTCTCACCGAGTTGACTTGACAGATTCTCTGTTGCTTATTGCTTCACTTTGGTCTCACCGAGTTGATGCAATCGGTGCCACCTAGATGATGTTTGCCCTAAGCCCTAGCACATCGGTCCCACCGAGTTGTTCCAGTCGGTCCCACCAAGATTCCTAACGTTCATATTTTTTAACAAATTGGTCTCACCGAGTTTTCTGATCGGTGTCATCGAGATGGGTCAAAACTGTGTAACGGTTGGATTTTGTGTGGAGGTTATATATACCCCTCCACCCCCTTCTCCATTTGTGAGAGAGCCATTAGAACGTGCCTACACTTCTGCCATACATTTTCTGAGATAGAGCCACCTACTCATGTGTTGAGATCAAGATATTCCATTTCAACCTTCTGAATCTTGATTTCTAGCCTTCCCCAAGTTGCTTTGTTGGGAAACGTTGCATGGAAAACAAAAAGAATTCTACGCTCATGCAATGATCTATCCATGGAGATGCATAGCAACGAGGAGAAGAGTGTGTCTGCGTACCCTCGTAGACCGTAAGCGGAAGCATTTATTCAACGTGGTTGATGTAGTCGTACACCTTCACGATCCGCCCGATTAAGTACCGAACGCACGACACCTCCGTGTTCTGCACACGTTTAGCTCGGTGTCGTCCTCGCCGTCTTGATCCAGCAAGCGTAGCGAGGTGGTAATGAGTTCCGTCAACACAACGGTGTGGTGACGGTGGTGGTGAAGCAATCCTGCAGGGCTTCGCCTAAGCACTGCGACGATCTAGAGTGGAGGAGTAAACTAGAGGCGGAGGGGTGCCGACACACGACGTGGAATAAGTTGTGTGTTGTGTGGCACCCCTCCCTACATATATATAGGTGTGGGAGGGAGGAGGCAGCCCTAGGGCGCCTCCAATAGGGCCGGCGGCCACCCTAGGGTGGTTTTTCCTAGTGGTGCACCCCCCTTCCATATAATGCGCAAGGGAGAAGGAAAGGGGGGAGGCGCCCCTTCTCTTTCCTTTCTCCCTTCCGGAGACATGGTAGGAGGAGGTGGCGCCTCCCCCTTCCATCTAATTGGGTGTGGCTGCCTTAGGGGGGCGCACCAGCCCATGTGGGCTGGTGTGTTCCCTCTACAAGCCGTTGTGCCTCTGGAACCCCTTCCGGTATTCTGATAACTTTCCGGTGCATTCCGAAACCATTCCGGAGACAAATAGCATCGTCCTATATATCAATCTTTACCTCCGGACCATTCTGGAGCTCCTCGTCATGTCCGTGATCTCATCCGGGACTCCAAACAACATTCAGTCACCAAAACACATAACTCATATATTACCAAATCGACATCGAACGTTAAGCGTGAGGACCCTACGGGTTCGAGAACTATGTAAACATGACCGAGACACCTCTCCAGTCAATAACCAATAGTAGAACCTGGATGCCCATATTGGCTCCTCCATATTCTACGAAGATCTTTATCGGTCGAACCGTTATGACAACATACATAATTCCCTTTGTCCATCGGTATGTTACTTGCCCAAGATTCGATCGTGGTATCTTCATACCTAGTTCAATCTCGTTACTGGCAAGTCTCTTTACTCATTTCGTAATACATCACCTCGTGATCAACTCCTTAGTCATTTGCTTGCAAGCTTATGATGTGTATTATCGAGAGGGCCCAAAGATACCTCTCCGAGACTCGGAGTGGCAAATCCTAATCTCGATCTATGCCAACTCAACAAACACCTTCGGAGATACCTGTAGAGCATCTTTATGATCACACATTTACGTTGTGACGTTTGATAGCACACAAGGTATTCCTCCGGTATCCGGGAGTTGCATAATCTCATAGTCGGAGGAATATGTATTTGACATGAAGAAAGCTATAGCAATAAACTGAAAGATCAATATGCTAAGCTAACGGATGGGTCTTGTCCATCACATCATTCTCCTAATGATGTGATCCCGTTATCAAATGACAACTCATGTCTATGGTTAGGAAACCTTAACCATCTTTGGTCAACGAGCTAGTCTAGTAGAGGCTCACCGGGGACACGGTATTTGTTTATGTATACACACATGTATTTAAGTTTCTGGTCAATACAATTCTAGCATGAATAATAAACCTTTATCATTAATAAGGAAATATAATAATAACCATTTTATTATTGCCTCTAGGGCATATTTCCATCAGCTTTCCACTCAAATCCCTCTTCCACCATAGCCAAATCTGTGAAAGAGAGTTGAGTGTTGGGGAGACTATCATTTGAAGCACAAGAGCAAGGAGTTAATCATCTACACATCATCTATTACCTTTTGGAGAGTGGTGCCTCCTAGATTGGTTAGGTGTCGCTTGGGAGCCTCCGTTGTGATGTCGAGTTGAACCAAGAAGTTTGTAAGGGCAAGGAAATCGCCTACTTCATGAAGATCTACCTGAGTGAGGCAAGTCCTTCGTGGGCGATGGCAGTGGTGGGATAGACAAGGTTGCTTCTTCGTGGACCCTTCATGGGTGGAGCCCTTAGTGGATAGCACCACCTATCGGAACCACGCCAAAAATCTCCGTGTCTCCATTGCGTTTGAATATTCCAAACCCTCCCCTTTACCTTCATATGCAATGTGTTACTTTTCACTGCTATACTCTTAGAATTGCATGTGTAGGCTGGTTGCTTGACTTGTGCTAATTGCTAAAATCTGCCAACAACTAAAATTGGGAAAATGATAGATTTTTTGGGTCAAGTAGTCTAATCACCCCCCTCTAGACATACTTTCGATCCTACAAGTGGTATTAGAGCTTTGGTCTCCATTAGACTTGATTTCCATAGCTTTGGTGATCATAGCCTTGGTTTCACAACCTAGGAGAGTATGGCGTCTAGCGAGGGAAACTATCACCGTGGAGGTCCTTACTTTGATGGTACAAATTTTGCTAGTTGGAAGCATAAGATGAAATTGCATATTCTTGGTCATAATCCCGCCGTTTGGGCTCTTGTGCGTGTTGGCTTGTGTCGGATGTGGGGTTCCGGCAAACCCTTAAGGTTTGAACACTTGGGTGCGTGCGAAGTCTTTTCCTCCCACTGATCTATGCCCTAGCTCGCTAAGATCTCGCGGACGAACTCGACGAACTCGCAACACAGAAAGACACAAGATTTATACTGGTTCACGCCACCGTTGTGGTGTAATACCCTACTCCAGTGTGGTGGTGGTGGATTGCCTCTTGGGCTGATGATGAACAATACAAGGGGAAGAACAGCCTCCTGAGGGTGAGGTGTTCTTGTGCTTGGCTAACTTGTGTGGTTCTGGATGGTCTAAAATGGTCCTCTCTTGCCTATGGTGGTGGCTAGTCCTACTTATAGGCCCTGGTCCTCTTCCCAAATATTGAGCGGGAAGGGAGCCAACAACGGCGGGCAAATTTGAAGGGGGGCAGCTAGTACAAGCTATCCTGACAAAGGCGGTCTCCGCCTGCGAAAGGCTCTGGTGGTAACGCCGTCTTGGGCTCCACAATGACCTCCGTCTTGCCGTCCTTCTGGTCTTGGTCTTGTTGAACCAATATGGCAACCTTTGCCTGATGCCTCGGTACTCCTCGCCTGCGCTGGCCTCCTTAGCACCAAAGAGGAAACAAGGATGCTGCGCGCGCTAGCGCCCGCCCGGTGCCCGCCTGGTGTCGATCGTCATGGCTCACGTCATGAGAGCCTCATGAGGTTTTCCTTGCCTTGTTATCTCTGCCCCTTGTGAGCCTGCCCAACTAGGCCACTCCAGAGGAGGTCTTGTGTCGTCCGCCTCGCGAGGCTTGGCCCCTCGCAAGGGTCTTGGATGCCTTGTCGATGAAGATGGTTCGTACGACCTGCTAGCTTCGCCACGCCGCGGGCCATAGGCAGGCAAGTCTGGGGACCCCCATTCCTAGAACACCGACAATAGCCCCCGGGCCCAAGGTGCGCTCGGGCTTGGCTTCACGGCGAAGCCAGGGGTCAAGTATGGAGCACCGCGGGCCCCCAAAAGCCTGCGGCCTCGGTTGACGCGTGGTGGTTGATTGGACGTGGGCGTCTCCGCTTCCCCATGCTGCCTTTGAATCCGCCTGGCTATGCGGCCCCGCCTCTTACACAGTTATTCTTCCTTCGCCACGCGTGGCTCTTCCAATCTCCCTGCTTCCTCGAGGCCCTGCTCTGCCCTCCCAATCTGACTTGTGCTCCGCCTGCTTCACCGCCATGGTGCCGAAACAAGCCGAAAAGGGGAAGAGACCTCTGTCTCCACCAACTGCCCTCCATCCTTTGGGCTGGCACTCGGCCGGCCTCGGGTGCTCAACGACGAGGGCATGGACAAGGTGCGCCCCATGCTTGCCTCCAGTTTCAACGAGTGGGGAGAGACGGTGGCTTGGCTCGCGTCTCGCTCTCGCATGGCTCGGGCAGTCACCGAGGTTTCGATCTTCATTGAGGCCCTCTGGGCTGGCCTGATTCCTCCCTTCTCCGCCTTCTTCAATGCGGTGCTCGAGCATTATCAGATCCACATGCTCCATCTCAACCCTCAATCTGTGACCCTTCTTGTCGTCTTTGCCTTCTTGTGCGAGGCCATGGTGGGCATCGCTCCTTCCGTGGCACTCCTCCGCCACTTCTTCTCCTTGCATTTCACCGGTCCCCGGCAGAGCTCGGGGTGCGTGGGTTTCCAGGCCGTGGCTGCGACGACGGGCGCGGGGATCGACTTCGAGCTTCTTCATCCATGAGCGAGTTCCGTACACGATGGGTGTTTGTTGACGCCGGCGTGCTCAACACTCTGCTCCAAGTTCCAGTGGGGCCTGCTGTTCCAAACTCCGGCTGGGGCCATCAGAAGGTCACGAGCCCCCGCCTCGCCCCCGTCTGGGCCAGGTTGAGGTGGTTGAAGGACCTTGGCATGACTGCGCCCATGGTGGTGAGGGAGTTCGTCAGGCATCGAGTCGCTCCACTTCAGCGCCACTCCCGCCCGATGTGGGACTTGCTCCGTAGCCAGGACAACATGAGGTTTTAGGAGGAGGGGCTTCCTCTTGCGGCGCGGCAAACAATGCTCACGGTCCTATCGGGTGTCCCTCTGCCGGATGAGATGCCCAGGAACAACTGCCTATTGTACCGCTGCGAGAACAAAACCTCATTTGCCGTGAGCATGCCTTCCTTTGATGAATGGGGCTGCGCCCAATCGGCTTGGTGGGGCCCCGCGAGAACCCCGTCGTCGTGGTTCCCTTCCTCGCTGTCGGTGCCGAGCTCGCCCCAGGTGGCGGCGCAGGAGGGCGAGCTGCGACGAGGGCCGGCGGCTCGAGTGCTGAGGAGCACATGCCGAGTGGTGATCCAGGGGTGTCTTCCTCGGGGGCCTGCGACCCTCCTCCTGAGGCGTCGGTTGCTAAGGAGATGCAGCAAGTGGCTCCCGAGGCTGAGGCTCCAGGAGCCTTGGGAGGTTGCGGTGAGAAGGCGCCGGGCTGTTCACAACCGGGCTCCCCTGAAGCCATACCTCTCAGTTCTTCTTCGGCTCCGCCGCGCATCGGCCGTCACGTCCAGCACTTCGGTCGTCTTTGTGTGGACTTCAAGGAGCTCCGCAAGAGGAAGGGATCCCCCAGCGGCAGCAATATCTTCGGGCCGTTGAAGCGGCGAAAGTACATCGCCATTGACGCGTAAGCATCTTATTGCCATGGCTTCTTGCGTGTGGTGTTCTTATTCTGACGTCTGTCCTTTAGGGCTCCTTCCGTTGAAGCTGTTGCGTCTTCCGAGAGGCTGCCTCCTCCTTCATCAACTCCCACATCAGCCTTGAGCGTTCCTGGCCTACCTACCGCCCCTGGCGCAGGGTCGGTTGGGGGAGCGTCCCCGCCTTCATGGCGCGCTGAGTCCTCGGCTTAGCCGCCCCTCCCCCATGGTCTGGCGCGGAGCTTGGCGGGCATGCCCAGGGCTCCTCCTTTGCTCATGGACAGTCGTTGGTTGACTTCGATCTTTGGCTCCTCTTCAAGCGGCGAGCCCCGATCAGCTTGGGCTCCTCGCGAGGACGGGCTGACGTCAGGCGCGGAGTCAACCCCCAGCCCCTGCCGGGGGGTAGCGTGCCACTTGGAGCTCCGCCCACAGCCCCCGAGGTGGAGGACGAGGCGGGTCGAGCATTCAAGCTCGAGCGCGGTGGAGCGTAGTCCGCCATGAGCTCTTCCAGGAGGCGATGGGCGCGATGAGCCGCCTCGGTGAAGAGCTCGCTGGTGTCGACTCGCGTCTTGAGCCTGAAGGTCTCCAGCTGGTGGAGGAGCGGTGCAAGGTGAGGGTGGCCATCAACCTCGGTCGCTATCAGCGCGACCTCGAGAATGTGAAGGCCAAGGCGTCCCTCAAGATCGCCCATGAAGCCCGCTCGCGAGCCTTTCCAAGGCTCGCGAGGCTGACCGCCGTCGTGAGGCTGCAGAGGAGCGCGCGCGGGGGCTCCAGGCCTAGAGTGTGTCCCTTGAGCAGCAGGTGGAGGCGCATGGGGCCGCTCTTGCATCACTGAGGGGGACACCCGCGGAGGAAGAGGAGGTCCGGAAGCATGAGGAGGCGCTGGCCCTGGAAGCCGTGGAGCGCAGCCTCGATCTCGAGCAACTGGAGATGAGGGAGCGTCAAGTTGCTCAAGCAGAAGATGCCCTCGGGGCCCGTAAGGCCGGAGTCGAGGAGGAGATCAATCACCGGGTGGCCGAGGTTCGCGCAGATCTGGAGGGCAGGTACGACTTGAAGCTGAAGCTCGCGGGTCTGGAGGATGCGGGCAGGGCCGCCGCCCTCAGGCCTAGGTTGGATGAGGCCAAGAGGCGTGTGGAGGCCACAGCCGCCGCCCTGGTTACGGCACAGGCGGACTTGTCCTCCGCCCGCGCCGAGCTGCTTTCCCTCCTGAAACGAGTTGACAACGCCAAGGCCGTCGCTCGGTGAAACAGGGAGGAAGTGCTCCTGCGCCGGACGCTGGAGCGCGAGCATGCTCCTATGCTTCAAGGCCTCCGGAACATGGCCAACACCGCCCTGGGTTATATCTGCGACGAGAATGCTCCGGCCCCTCACTCGAATGACTATGCCAGCCACCTGACCTTCTTTACCGAGGTGGTGACGCGCATGGAGGCTCGATCTGCCAGGGCTCGCCAACTTGTGGATGAAAGGGGTCGTGGTCTTCTTGAGCACGCTTTCTCCCGTGTCTTCAGCCACCTTCTGAATGCTGCTACCTCTTGAGCATTGCGTTGGTTTTCCCCGAAGAGGAAGGGATGATGCAGCAAAGTAGCGTAAGTATTTCCCTCAGTTTTTGAGAACCAAGGTATCAATCCAGTAGGAGGCTACGCGCGAGTTCCTCGTACCTGCACAAAACAAATAAATCCTCGCAACCAACGCAAATAGGGGTTGTCAATCCCTACACGGCCACTTACGAGATTGAGATCTGATAGATATGATAATATAATATTTTTGCTATTTTTGTGATAAAGATGCAAAGTAAAATAAAAGCAAAGTAAAAAAGCGAAGGAAATAACTAAGTAGTAGGAGATTAATATGATAAAGATAGACCCGGGGGCCATAGGTTTCACTAGTGGCTTCTCTCGAGAGCATAAGTATTCTACGGCGGGTGAACAAATTACTGTTGAGCAATTGATAGAATTGAGCATAGTTATGAGAATATCTAGGTATGATCATGTATATAGGCATCACGTCCGAGACAAGTAGACCGACTCCTGCCTGCATCTACTACTATTACTCCACTCATCGACCGCTATCCAGCATGCATCTAGAGTATTAAGTTAATGAAAACATAGTAACGCCTTAAGCAAGATGACATGATGTAGAAGGATAAACTCATGCAATATGATGAAAACCCCATCTTGTTATCCTCGATGGCTACAATACAATACGTGCCTTGCTGCCCCTACTGTCACTGGGAAAGGACACCGCAAGATTGAACCCAAAGCTAAGCACTTCTCCCATTGCAAGAAAGATCAATCTAGTAGGCCAAACCAAACTGATAATTCGAAGAGACTTGCAAAGATAACCAATCATACATAAAAGAATTCAGAGAAGATTCAAATATTGTTCATAGATAGACTTGATCATAAACCCACAATTCATCGGTCTCAACAAACACACCGCAAAAACAAGATTACATCGAATAGATCTCGACAAGACAGGGGGAGAACATTGTATTGAGATCCAAAAAGAGAGAAGAAGCCATCTAGCTACTAACTAGGGACCCGTAGGTCTGAGGTGAACTACTCACACTTCATGGAGGGGCTATGGTGTTGATGTAGAAGCCCTCCATGATCGATGCCCCCTCCAGCGGAGCTCCGGAACAGGCCCCAAGATGGGATCTTGTGGATACAGAAAGTTACGGCGGTGGAATTAGGGTTTTGGCTCCGTCTCTGATTGTTTGGGGGTACGTAGGTATATATAGGAGGAAGGAGTACGTCGGTGGAGCAACAGGGGGCCCACGAGGGTGGAGGGCGCACTGGGAGGGGGGGTAGGAGCGCCCCCTACCGCGTGGCCTCCTCTTTTGTGTCTTGACGTAGGGCCCAAGTCTCCTGGGTCTTGTTTGTTGAGAAAATCACGTTCGCGAAGGTTTCATTCCGTTTGGACTCCGTTTGATATTCCTTTTCTTCGAAACCCTAAAACAGGCAAAAACAGCAATTCTGGGCTGGGCCTCCGGTTATTAGGTTAGTCCCAAAAATAATATAAAAGTGGATAATAAAGCCCAATAATGTCCAAAACAGTAGATAATATAGCATGGAGAAATAAAAAATTATAGATACGTTGGAGACGTATCAAATGCCGACCCCAACTTTGACTTTGACGCCGCCATTGCCCCCGTACCCACGGCCGTCCGGGGCGACCTGGCGCGTTGGGTACAAGACCATGTGGACGCGTTGGTCAGGGCCTTCACCTCAGAGGATGACGCGGTGGTGGTCGTCGCAGACGAAGGCGACGTGGTTGACGACGGTGATGGGGGCGTTGCCGATGGCGACGATGACACCGACGAAGACGACGATGACGCGAGCGACGCGTCCGCGGGTGATGTAGCGAGTGATGTTTCGGGCTGATCCCATGTTCTCCTATCGTTTCATCCTGCACGCAAAACTCGGGCGTGGCCCTTGGAAGACTCGTAAGAGCATTTTGAGAGGGGGAGCCCCTCATGTAAGCAAATTGTAGTTTTTTACTTTCCTATGCGATGTGGGTATGTGCCCTCGTGAACTCGTGGAGCCAGGGGCGAGTTTTCCATCGTGGTTTACCTTAGTCAGTGCCAGCTTTGGGCTGGGTCGTGTGGCGACGAGTTTCTGAGAATCCTGCGGAACCTATCGGCCCATTTGAGGGGGGCCCATAAGAGGTGAGCACCAGCCGCAGTGCTGGCGCATGCTTGACGAGCGTGCGCTCTGCGCGGTCCAGCTCGTGAGGAGCTTGCAAGGGAGAGGCGATGGACGTGAGTCCCAAACCAAACGAGATCCAGAAGGCAAGAAATGGCTCGAACCAGAAAAGGCACCCCCCGCGCGTATCGATAAAAATTCGGCTTCAACTTAAATCCAGATCCAAAAAGCAAAACCGCAGAAAGAGAGAGATCCAAAGCAAAAGGCCACGTCCGGCACCTAGTCTAGTCTTCGGGTCTTCAAGTCTTCTCACCAGCGCGGAGCTAAGTGCTGCCACTAGGCGTGGGAGGGAGCCCCAGGGCCTGAGGCCAGCACTCCTGAGACTTCGGGGCGTGTACAACCCCAACTCATTATTACGTGAGAGTGTCACAGGCGGCGAGCTTCACAGGCACTGGGCCTTCTTCACAGGTACCGGCCTTGCTTCATATCGCCAGACGAGGGCCCCGCCTTGCGCCACCATCGACCTCCTTTGAGCCGACCGGTCACCAGGACGACACAAAAGAGGGAAAGGGGACGCCAGTGGTTCCCTCGGCGACCACAGGTCCTCTGCCGGGGGAAGGGTCGTCAAAGCCTCCCCGGCAGAGGGCCTACCTCCGGGTATCCCCTAGCCTTGCACGCTTTGGGGAGGGGCCTGGCTCCCGACCCCTCTTCTGCTGCCCCCAGCGTGACCCTCCCGCCATCAGGGAGGCCGTCGAGCTGGGGCCGCCAGCCGTTGCGGCGATCTGTTCCTCCTGCGACTCATGGTTAGCATAAGCTTGCTCCTGAGGGATTAGGGGTACCCTGTAGTGGTCGTCGCACACGCGGTCGTGGTGGTTCCCCGGCAGCTCCTGGAAGGCTTTGACTCCTAACGTCCCTTCTTCCCAATCTTCTCCAATGAATGAGCCGGGGTCACCCTCTGGTGTGTACTCTTGGTCCGTCATGCAGGGCACGTAGGCTTCCGGGCTGTTACCCCGAACACCTCGCCATGATGCCCCACACTCCATGTCGCCCGGCCCGCCGTGACGTCCCGGGGGTGATAGCGCGGCGTCCCAGTTGGGCCATGGAAGGCGACGCTTGTGCCTATGCTTGTTACGGGCGGTAGCGGCAGAGCCCCCGGTGTCGCCGGCCATGCTGGTGTTGACAAAGCCCCCTGGCGCACCTGACGGTGCATGGTGGTGGCGTGGTCCGCCATGAATCCCCGCAGCGGCCTAAGGAGGGAGCTGATGGCAGAAGGGCGGGGCTCCCGAGGCCGCCGCGTCCAGCAGCTCGGCAACGCGTTCTAGCAGCGCGTCCCGGCTGCTTTCCATCAGCTGGCACCGCAGCAGCTCCCTTGCCACGGTGAGTGTGGCCCGCATGTTTGCCAGTTCCCGCCGTGAGTGCGGCGCCGTCGCCGCGACGTGGCTTGCGGCTCTGGCAGCGGCTCGCACTTGCCGCAAAGTGAGGGTAGATGACGCCTGGCCGTGTCGCCCGTGCCCCGCAAGATTGGACAACGCTTGTGCCGCCTAGAGCGCGGGGTTGAGGTCTTCATAGGCGGGCGGCTCCGACCGGGCTGGCCAGGCTGCCCAACGGTCGGAGTCAGCTCTTGGGTCGTCGGACATCATGACCGCAGAGCATCTGCAAATCGATTGGCGAAGAAGAAGCTCCGGCGCACCCCTACCTGGCGCACCCAATGTTGGATGTGGGGTTCCAGCAAACCCATAAGGTTCAAACACTAGGGTGCACGCGGAGTCTTTTACTCTCAGCGATCTACGCCCTAGCTCGCTAAGATCTCGCGGACGAACTCGACGAACTCGCAACACAAAAAGACACAAGATTTATATTGGTTCGGGCCACCGTTGTGGTGTAATACCCTACTCCAGTGTGGTGGTGGATTGCCTCTTGGGCTGATGATGAACAATACAAGGGGAAGAACAGCCTCCTGAGGGTGAGGTGTTCTTGTGCTTGGCTAACTTGTGTGGTTCTGGATGGTCTAAAATGGTCCTCTCTTGCCTATGGTGGTGGTTAGCCCTACTTATAGAGGCCCTGGTTCTCTTCCCAAATATTGAGTGGGAAGGGAGCCAACAACGGCGGGCAAATTTGAAGGGGGGCAGCTAGTACAAGCTATCCTGACAAAGGCGGTCTCCGCCTGCGAAAGGCTCTGGTGGTGACGCCGTCTTGGGCTCCACAATGACCTCCTTCTTGCCGTCCTTGTGGTCTTGGTCTTGTTGAACCAATATGGCAACCTTTGCCTGATGTCTCGGTACTCCTCGCCTGCGCTGGCCTCCTTAGCACCAAAGAGGAAACAAGGACGCTGCGCGCGCTGGCGCTCGCCTGGCGCCCGCCTGGTGTCGATCGTCATGGCTCACGTCACGAGAGCCTCGTGAGGTTTGCCTTGCCTTGTTATCTCCGCTCCTCGTGAGCCTGTCCGACTAGGCCACTCCAGAGGAGGTCTTGTGTCGTCCGTCTCGCGAGGCTTGGCCCCTCACGAGGGTCTTGGATGCCTTGTTGATGAAGATGGTCCGTACGGCCTGCTGGCTTCGCCACACCGCGGGCCGCAGGCAGGCAAGTCTGGGGACGCCCATTCCCAGAACACCGACAACTTGCAAGGTGAATTCTTCAAAGATGGTAAAGAACTAGATCATGAGGCAACTGCATATAAATTGAAGATGTTGCAATACAGTGCTCAAGCTTGTGATATTCTCTTCAATGGATTGTGCCCCAAAGAATTCAACAAAATCATCCGACTTGAGAATGCAATGGAAATTTGGGTTACTTTGGTTGATACGCACGAAGGTACCAAGTCCATCAAGGAATCCAAATTGGATGTGCTTCAAAGTCAACTTGACAAGTTCAAGATGAAGGATGGTGAAGGAATCGCCGAAATGTACTCTAGGCTTGCTCTCATCACAAATGAGATTGTCGGTTTAGGAAGTAAAGAGATGACCGACAAATTCATCATCAAGAAGATCATTAGAGCCTTGGATGGAAATTTTGATACCGTGTGCACTTTGATCCAGATGATGCCCAATTACAAAGATCTCAAGCCCATGGAAGTCATTGGTAGAATTGTTGCTCATGAGATGTCACTCAAGGATAAGGAAGAGCTTCAAAATAAGTCAAGTGGTGCTTACAAAGCTTCAAGTGATGCCCCTACAACATCAAGTGAGAAGCAAGTCTCCAATGAAGAATTGAGCTTAATGGTGAAGAATTTCAACAAATTCTAGAAGAATAGAAGCAAAGAGAGAAGCTCCAAGTCAAGGTCCTATAATGACAAAAGATCTTCTAGTCATGATCGTAATTGCTACAATTGTGGAAGACCCGAACACTACTCCAATGAGTGTACTGAAGGAAATATGCCCTAGAGGCAATAATAAAGTTGTTATTTATATTTCCTCATGTCATGATAAATGTTTATTATTCATGCTAGAATTGTATTAACCGGAAACTTAGTACATGTGTGAATACATAGACAAACAGAGTGTCATTAGTTTGCCTCTACTTGACTAGCTCGTTGAATCAATGATGGTTATGTTTCCTAACCATAGACATGAGTTGTTGATGACCCACAAGTATAGGGTATCTATCGTAGTCCTTTCGATAAGTAAGAGTGTCGAACCCAACGAGGAGCAGAAGGAAATGATAAGCGGTTTTCAGCAAGGTATTCTCTGCAAGCACTGAAATTATAGGTAATAGATAGTTTTGTGATAAGATAATTGGTAATGAGCAGCAAGTAACAAAAGTAAATAAAGTGCAGCAAGGTGGCCCAATACTTTTTGTAGCAAAGGACAAGCCTGGACAAATTCTTATATAGAGAAAAGCGCTCCCGAGGACACATGGGAATTATCGTCAAGCTAGTTTTCATCACGTTCATATGATTCATGTTCGTTACTTTGATAATTTGGTATGTGGGTGGACCGGTGCTTGGGTACTGCCCTTACTTGGACAAGCATCCCACTTATGATTAACCTCTATTGCAAGCATCTGCAACTACAACAAAAGTATTAAGGTAAACCTAACCATAGCATGAAACATATGGATCCAAATCAGCCCCTTACGAAGCAACACATAAACTAGGGTTTAAGCTTCTGTCACTCTAGCAACCCATCATCTACTTATTACTTCCCAATGCCTTCCTCTAGGCCCAAATCATGGTGAAGTGTCATGTAGTCGACGTTCACATAAGGCCACTAGAGGAGAGACAACATACATCTCATCAAAATATCGAATGAATACCAAATTCACATGACTACTAATAGCAAGACTTCTCCCATGTCCTCAGGAACAAACGTAACTACTCACAAAGCATATTCATGTTCATAATCAAAGGAGTATTAATATGCATATAGGATCTGAACATATGATCTTCCACCAAATAAACCAACTAGCATCAACTACAAGGAGTAATTAACACTACTAGCAACCCACACGTACCAATCCCAGACTTGGAGACAAGAATTGGATACAAGAGATGAACTAGGATTTGAGAGGATATGGTGCTGGTGAAGATGTTGATGGAGATTGACCCCCTCCCGATGAGAGGATCGTTGGTGATGACGATGGCGATGATTTCTCCCTCCCGGAGGGAAGTTTCCCCGGTAGAACAGCTCCGCCAGAGCCCTAGATTGGTTCCGCCAAGGTTCCGCCTCGTGGCGGCGGAGTCTCGTCCCGAAAGCTTGCTTATGATTTTTTTGCTCATTGAAAGACTCCATATAGCAGAAGATGGGCATCGGAGGACCACCAGGGGGCCCACGAGGTAGGGGGCACGCCCAAGGGGGTAGGGCACGCCCCCATCCTCGTGGGCAGGGTGTGACCCCCCTCCGGAACTTCTTGCGTTTAGTATTTTTTATATATTCTGAAAATGACTTCCGTGAAGTTTCAGGACTTTTGGACCTGTGCAGAATAGGTCTCTAATATTTGCTCCTTTTCCAGCCCAAAATCCCAGCTGCCGGCATTCTCCCTCTTTATGTAAACCTTGTAAAATAAGAGAGAATAGGCATAAGTATTGTGACATAATGTGTAATAACAGCCCATAATGCAATAAATATCGATATAAAATCATGATGCAAAATGGACGTATCAACTCCCCCAAGCTTAGACCTCGCTTGTCCTCAAGCGAAAGCCGAAATCGAAAAATATGTGCACATGTTTAGAGATAGAGGTGTCGATAAAAATAAAATGCGAACATGAGGGCATCATGATCATTCTTAGAACAACAACATATATAATTCTTGGTATATGGTCTCTTATGCTAGAGTAACAATTAAATCACAATTTCAAGTATGAATCATGAACTTCATTGAAAACTAACAAACTATATTCTCAGTCATTGGAGCAATTGCAATTTATCATAACATAGGAAAGAGTCAATATAAGAGCTTTTCAGCAAGTCCACATACTCAACTATCATATAGTCTTTCACAATTGCTAACACTCATGCAATACTTATGGGTATGGAGTTTTAATCTGACACAGAGAAAGATAGGGGCTTATAGTTTTGCCTCCCAACTTTTACCTCAAGGGTAATGTCAACAATAATAGTTCATGAAAACTCACATCCAATTAGCTATATATACCAGGATCTTTCCAACATGTTGTGCTTGCCAAAAGATAAATTTAAAGAGGAAGGGTGAAGATCACCATGACTCTTATGCAAGGTAGGAGATAAAAGTAAAAGATAGGCCCTTCGCAGAGGGAAGCAGAGGTTGTCATGCGCTTTTATGGTTGGATGCACAAAATCTTAATGCGAAAGAACGTCACTTTATATTGCCACTTGTGATATGGACCTTTATTATGCAGTCTGTCACTTTTATTTCTTCCATATCACACGATCGTATAAAGCTTATTTTCTCCCACACTAATAAGTCATACATATTTAGAGGGCAATTTTTATTGCTTGCACCGATGACAACTTACTTGAGGGATCTTACTCAATCCATAGGTAGGTATGGTGGACTCTCATGGCAAAACTGGTTTAGGGGTGTTTGGAAGCACAAGTAGTATCTCTACTTGGTGCAAAGAATTTGGCTAGCATGAGGGGGAAAGGCAAGCTGAGTCATGTTGGATGATCCATGACAATATAATTTATCTCAGATGTAATAAAACATAACCCATTATGTTGTCTTCCTTGTCCAACGTCAACTCTTTAGCATGTCATATTTTAATGAGTGCTCACAATCATAAAAGATGTCCAAGATAGTATATTTATATGTGAAGACCTCTCTTTGTTTATTACTTCCTATTAATTGCAACAATGACCAAAACTATGTTTGTCATCTCTCAACAACTTTTATTCATCATACTCTTTCTATGTGAGCTCATTACTCTCCATAAGATCCATATGACCTCTTTGTTTCTTTTTATTTCTTTCTCTTTTCTTTTATTCACTCAAGATTATGGCAAAATAATCAAGCCCTTGACTCAACACTAATCTTTATTATATATAGCTCACAGACTCGATTACATAGAAGGATCATAAAGCAAAACTCACAACTAGATCATACTAAAACTTTATGCTACTAGATCAAGATATTACCAAAAGGATCGAACTAAGAAAAACGGTAAAGATAGAAGTGATGGTGATACGATACCTATGCACTCCCCCAAGCTTGGCAGTTGCCAAGGGGAGTGCCCATACCCATGTGATTATATCTCCCTTTTTGGGGATGATGACGTGATATTCTTGGCGATGATGCCCCTCGGGATATGATTCTCCTCCTCAAGCTTATTGACTTGCTGCTTGAGGTCCATTATTTCCTTTCGAAGTTTTCCTGTAACAGCCAAAGCTCCCTGCACCCAAGGGTGTTGCATAGCTGCAGGAGAACAAGTGACACTCTTTTTCATATTCTCATAAGAAAGAAATCTAACATTGGAAGGGATAACCGAGTTTGGGATAGCCGAGCTCTGCAGTTCCCCCATTGTGAATCCAGCTCGGAAGCGAGAAGTGACTTCTTGATCCTCCTCCATGGCATCTATCCTCTTTAAATCAGTCTCCATCTCTTCCTCTGTTGCTGGCCCAAAGTGGTCAACACTGTTGTTTCTCATTGATCTCGGTGCCGGATGAGACACCCGACTCTCCCCAACTAACTCTTGCGAAGACATCTTGCTCTAATCTACAGCAGCAACAACTCGAAACACAAACAGAGGATAATTGTGTCATACAGGAGTCAAAACCTTCGGGGGATTATATAATGAATTTTTACCGACCAAAATACGTAACGTGCAAGAAAACGGAGTCCGGAGAGCACACGAGGTGCCCAAGAGGTAGGGGGCGCGCCCAGGGGTGGTAGGGGGCACACCCTCGTGTCCTTCCCGGACTGCTTCTTATTTTTTCTATTTTTCTAAATATTCCAAAACGGAGAAAAATTGCCATTAGAACTGTTTTGGAGTCGGTTTACTTACCGTACCACATACCTATTCCTTTTCAGAGTCTGAAATGTTTCGGAAAGTGTCCGTTATGTATTCCTCCGGGGTTATGGTTTCAATAACATTGGTTTCAACATTTATAGGATTACCTGAGATATAATGTTTAATTCTTTAACCGTTCACCACCTTCGGATTTGTGCCTTCGAAGTTGTTGATTTTTATGGCACCAGAATGATAGACCTCCTCGATAATGTAAGGACCTTCCCATTTAGAGAGAAGTTTTCCTGCAAAAAATCTTAAACGAGAGTTGTATAGCAATACATAATCACCTACATTAAACTCACGCTTTTGTATTCTTTTGTCATGCCATCTTTTAACTTTTTCTTTAAATAATTTGGCATTCTCGTAGGCTTGGGTTCTCCATTCATCGAGTGAGCTAATGTCAAATAACCTCTTCTCACCAACAAGTTTGAAATCATAATTGAGTTCTTTAATAGCCCACTAAGCCTTATGTTCTAGTTAGAAAGGTAAGTGACATGCTTTTCCATAAACCATTTTATACGGAGACATACCCATAGAAGTATATGCAGTTCTATAGGCCCATAATGCATCATCAAGTTTCTTGGACCAATTCTTTCTAGATCTATTAACAGTCTTTTGCAAAATTAATTTGAGTTCTCTATTACTCAATTCTACTTGACCACTAGACTGCGGGTGATAAGGAGATGCAATTCTATGATTAACATCATATTTAGCAAGCATTTTACGGAAAGCACCATGAATAAAGTGTGAACCACCATCAATCATTAAATATCTAGGGACTCCAAACCTTGGAAAAATAACTTCTTTAAGCATCTTAATAGAGGTGTTATGATCAACACTACTAGTTGGAATAGCTTCTACCCACTTAGTAACGTAATCAACAGCAACTAGAATATGTGTGTATCCATTGGAGGCAGGAAAAGGTCCCATATAATCAAAGCCCCAAACATCAAATGGTTCAGTAACAAGTGAATAATTCATAGGCATTTCTTGATGTCTACTAATATTACCAATTCTTTGACATTCATCACAAGATACAACAAACTTACGGGCATCCTTGAAGAGAGTAGGCCAATAAAAACTGGATTGCAATACCTTATGTGTAGTTCTATCTCCAACGTGGTGTCCTCCATAAGCTTTGGAGTGACACTTGCGTAGGATCTATTCCTGGTCATGCTCAGGTACACAACATCTAATAACACCATCTATTCCTTCTTTATAAAGATGTGGGTCATCCCAAAAGTAATGTCTCGAATCATAGAAAAACTTTTTCTTTTGCTGGTATGTGAAACTAGGTGGTATAAATTTAGCAACAATATAATTAGCATAATCAGCATACCTTGGAGCAGTACGAGAATCATTTATGACATTTAATTGTTCATCAGGAAAGCTATCGTCAATAGGTAGTGGGTCATCAAGAACATTCTCTAGCCTAGACAAGTTGTCTGCAACGGGGTTCTCAGCTCCCTTTCTATCAATAATATGCAAATCAAATTCTTGTAGCAAGAGAACCCATCTAATAAGTCTAGGTTTAGCATCTTTCTTTTCCATAAGATATTTAATAGCAGCATGATCCGTGTGAATAGTTACTTTAGAATCAACAATATAAGGTCTGAACTTATCACAAGCGAATACAACTGCCAAAAATTCTTTTTCAGTAGTAGCATAATTTCTCTGAGCATTGTCTAGAGTTTTACTAGCATATTGAATAACATTTAATTTCTTATCAACTCTTTGCCCTAGAACATCACCTATAGCATAATCACTAGCATCACACATAATTTCAAAAGGTAAATTCCAATTAGGTGGCTGAACAATAGGTGCAGAGATTAATGTTTTCTTAAGTATTTCAAATGCTTCTACGCAATCATCGTCAAAACAAATGGTATATCTTTTTGTAATAAATTAGTCAGAGGCCGAGAAATTTTTGAGAAGTCCTTAATGAACCTCCTATAAAAACCGGTGTGACCAAGGAAACTTCTTATACCCTTGATGTCCTTGGGACATGGCATCTTTTCAATAGCATCAACCTGAGCTTTATCAACTTCAATACCTCTTTCAGAAACTTTATGCCCCAAGAAAATACCTTCATTAACCATAAAGTGGCACTTCTCCCAATTCAAGACAAGGTTAGTTTCTTCACATCTATGCAAAACTCGATCAAGGTTGCTTAAGCAATCATCAAAAGAGGATCCATAGACGGAGAAATCGTCCATGAGAACCTCACAAATCTTTTCACAAAAGTCAGAGAATATAGCCATCATGCATCTTTGGAAGGTAGAAGGTGCATTGCATAAACCAAAAGGCATACGTCTATAAGCAAAAGTACCGAACAGGCAAGTAAAAGTGGTCTTAGATTGATCATCAACCGACACAGGTATTTGAGAGAAACCAGAATAATCATCTAGAAAGCAAAAATGTGTATGTTTGGATAATCTTTCTAGCATTTGATCAATAAAAGGTAAGGGCTAATGATCTTTTTTAGTAGCCTTATTTAATTTGTGGAAATCAATTACCATCCTATAACCTGTAATAATTCTTTGCGGAATCAATTCATCTTTATCATTAGGAACGGCAATAATACCTCCCTTTTTAGGGACACAATGGACAGGACTTACCCACTGACTATCAGCAACGGGATAAATTATACCTGCCTCAAGGAGCTTTAGTATTTCCTTTCTTACCACTTCTTTCATCTTAGGATTCAACCATCGTTGGTGATCACGAACTGGTTTGTCATCTTTCTCCAAATTTATTTTATATTGACATAGTGTGGGACTAATGCCCTTAAGATCATCGAGAGTATATCCAATAGCAGCACGGTGCTTCTTCAGAGTTTTCAATAATCTCTCTTCTTCATGCTCTGAAAGGTTAGCACTAATAATAACAGGATACATCTTTTTCTCATCAAGATAAGCATATTTAAGAGTATCAGGTAATGGTTTGAGCTCAAACACGGGATCACCCTTGGGTGGAGGAGGATCCCCTAGGATTTCGACAGGCAAATTGTGTTTCAGGATGGGTTCCTGTTTAAAGAATACTTCATCTATTTCCCTTCTTTCATTCATAAACATGTCATTTTCATGGCCTAGCAAATATTGTTCTAAAGGATCACTAGGAGTCACGACAATAGAAGCAAGACCAATAATTTCATCTTTACTAGGCAATTTGTCTTCATAGTGTTGTCTACGAAATTTAGAGAAATTAAACTCATGAGACATATCACCTAAACCAATAGTAACAACATCCTTTTCGCAATCTATCTTAGCATTAACTGTGTTCAAGAAGGGTCTACCAAATATAATGGGACAAAAGCTATCTTGTGGGGAACCAAGGACAAGAAAATCAGCAGGATATTTAGTTTTCCCACACAAGACTTCAACATCTCTAACAATACCAATTGGTGAAATAGTATCTCTATCAGCAAGTTTAATTGTGACATCAATATCTTCTAACTCAGCAGGTGCAATATCATGCATAATTTCTTTGTATAAGTCAATAGGTATTGCACTAGCACTAGCACCCATATCACACAAGCCATGATAACAATGATCTCCTATTTTAATATAAATAACAGGCATGCCTACCACAGGTCTATGTTTGTCTTTAGCACAAGGTTTAGCAATTCTAGCAGTTTCATCACAGAAATAAATAACATGCCCATCAATATTATCAGCTAAGAGATCCTTAACAATAGCAATATTAGGTTCAACTTTAACTTGTTCAAGAGGTGTATAGGTTCTAATATTGCTTTTACGAACCACAGTTGAAGCTTTAGCATGATCTTTTATCCTAACAGGAAAATGTGGTTTCTCAACATAAGCAGTAGGAACAATATGATCATTATAAGTGATAGTCTTTTCTTCAACTTTAATAGGTGCAGATACTTTTACTTCTATGGGAGGATGATATTTAAACCACTTCTCTTTAGGGAGATCAATATGAGTAGCAAAATATTCACAGAAAGAAGCTACTATTTCAGAGTCAAGTCCATATTTAGTGCTAAATTTACGGAAAACATCGGTATCCATAAAAGATTTAACACAATCAAACTTAGGTGTCATACCTGACTTCTTACCTTCATCGAGGTCCCAATCTCAGAGTTGCGTTTAATTCTTTCCAATAAATCCCATTTGAATTCAATAGTCTTCATTATAAAAGAGCCAGCACAAGAAGTATCGAGCATGGTGCTATTGTTATCAGAAAGCCGAGCATAAAATTTTTGAATAATCATATCTCTTGAGAGCTCATGATTGGGGCATGAATATAACATTGATTTAAGCCTCCCCCAAGCTTGAGCGATGCTTTATCCTTCGCGAGGCCAAAAATCTCTCCCTAATAATAAAGCACGAATTGAGTCTCCGGGTTCACCGTCGCGACGTTTTTACACAAAGGTCACTATGGTTTTTATGAATTAAACCCGCCGTCCCTAATTTAGTGAGTCCGAAAAATGTTTCGTTTTTACAAAAAGGGTGCTGCATTTATTTGTATTCAACCCGCTGAAGCACAGGAGGAAAACGCATCGGGGGCTGACTGAAAACGCAAGGGAGGGGTCCTCCTCGATGTGGCGGCTCGATGCAGAACGACGGCGGTGACTCGAGCTTGCAAAGGCTGGATCCGTGCGCGTCAGGGGTTGGGGAGGCGGATCCGGAGGCAGGCGGCGCGGGGGGTCACCGGTGACGGTGAGCAAGGCCGGGGCGAGGCTTACCGGGCGGATCCAGGGCTTCCGCGGCTCCTGGGTAGAGACGAGACAAGGAGGTGAGGGAGAGATGAAGCAACAAAGGAAGTGGGGTGTGGTGACTTAGGCAGGAGCTCACCGGAGCCGGGTGACGGCCAACGGGCGCAGGTGACGGAGGGATACGACACGGCGTCATCAAATCCTTGCAGGTGCGAGCGGACGACGGCGCCGTGGCTGGGCACGCGATGACGCAGAGCCCCCCATTGCTACGGCTCCCCGTTGAGTGCCCTAAGGCCACAGATGCTTCTCCTACACCCGCACCACCAGCCCAAGGTGAGTCTCCTCTACCTGCTTCTATAGCTTAGCTCCCACCTCGCACCATGCTACTGAACTTCTGCCCCTCAACCCCACTGTTACTCCTAAATTAGCTCGACAGCGCTGACTCTTCCATAGAGGATGGCGTGGTGTCAGCCAGGCAGCATAACGCTTGACGAGTACATGTTCTGCAGGTGGATTTGTACTCTTCCGCTCTAATTTCTTGGTTAGAGGCAATGCCCTCATGGTGTTTGATGAATTGCTATTTCTCCATCGCCCCTACATCAAACTGCACACCAGGAAGATGGTTGATATTGGGTACAACATGTCGCCAAAGTACATGGTTCTCTTTCTCGTTCCTTATTTCTTTCAGAAGTTCATTACTTATTTGTTTGCTAAATTTATGTTTGTGAGAGACTCATTGTGTTTTGGAATTTCACAATCCCTTCTATCTCTCTATTATGATTTTGTTTTTTTGCCCTGTTATGCTAATATAGCTGGCTGACTTAAGTAGTAAAATAAACCATGTCCCTTCCACACAATAGGAATTTTTTACTGTTACATACTCATCAAAGTTACATGGTGTGCAATTTAGAAATTTGATTACTAGGGGACTTTTACTACATGTCCAGTTATGGTTTCATGATAAAAGGAGCGCGCACCAAACGTTTGTTGAATTGCTACTTGAACAAAATGTATGGAGTTCTTGTTGCGTGCTTCAAGTCATCAACCATGTAAAATAAATCCTATAAGTTGTTCTCACCATACAATCTTTTGAACCAATTTTGTAAAGTTACTATGATATGATTATTGTTTTTTTGTAAGCTTCCCTATAGATATATTGGAGCTATTAACTCTGCAAAAGCGAGTAAAATATATATGCAGACTTGCATAGAAATAACTCATTTTAATTGTTATTTGGTGATTTGGGTCAGACATTATCCGACGGTCAATGAATTACCTCTTGTGTTTCCTGGGTTTAACATCTAGAAATGGATGGAAGTTATTTTTTATGGCATTTACTCGCCAATAAATCATGTGTCATTATAGTAATTTTTTTGTCTTATTACTAAAAGGTCTAACTGATGTCCATAAGGATCATAAGACATAAATGGTGTTGAACCATATAATATTCACCAAGATCATAAATTTATATTTTGTTCACAGAGATCTTAATTTTATGTTTTGTTTTCAGAAAAAACCGTCAAATGATTGTCCATGATTTATATTAACATACCGGCTAGCAGCTAGGCAACCAGTTCAAGCTGAGATTGGCTTAGCTAGCTGTAACGATCGAGTTATTAGGGCATCTGGTGTAATTGATGGTGTATTGGGATCATTGTTTCACGCTTTATGGACCTTGAAAACCTGCAACAAAATTATTCCCGGTTCAATTTTGTTAGAAAATGTACAGTGCCCCCTAGAGTAATTGTCTGGTTGAGCTAATGTGTAACATGTAATATGTACATGATCATTTAATTTCAATCAGCTGCGAAATTGTTGCAATAGGTCATGTTTGATCCCTTTTGAGAAGCATCTAAATTTTGTATTTTTCATCACTTACATTTCAGCAAGCCCATAGTTTGTTTGTGTTGTATGCCTGCTGATTTCAGTGCTCGAGAGTCTAGACTTCAGAGTAATAAAGTACTGAAAGCTATTAGTTAACATTGTTTTTTCTTGTTTTCTACTAAAACTTGACATATTATCACAATTGGTTTGCCTAAGAGGGCCAAGATAGGTATTTCCACTAATTGCTCATATTTGGATCCTACGTCAGGCAACTGTGAAGAAATTACTCTAAACACAAAATAAAATCGGCAACATTATACATTGAAAGGCACAGTAAGTTCCCACTATTTGTGCAGCACCTATGTGACAATTTTTCAGTTTATCTTTGATATAATTCTGTGTACAATCTCTGGGTTTGTTGCCTTATAAGAGACTGAATTCTTTGTGGATTTCTTGATCTGCTTTCGACTACGGCAGTTGATAGCAAAATCTGGCACTGGCAACGAGGGAGCAGGTAATGTATTCGTTAGGAATGGAAGCTGCACTTGCACACACGCTTGCTTGCTTGCCCATTTACTGCTATCTGCTGCTCAAGAGGATGACAAAGTTCACACCGAAGGTGTTTGAAGAAATGACCCAGTGGGTGGGAGTGAATTAAATAGTGGTTGTGGCTTGGTAATTTACTTGTGTTTTCTCCCCTCTTGCCTATGATGACATTGTACTGGAGCATCACCGAAAGGCTTGCTGACCTGGTGGAAGAAACATATGTGCTCTCTCGCCTTATTTATTTTGCCACTGTACAATTCATGCTTGAACATATGATTGTCCTCTATTTAGTGCATATTTCAGTAGTTAGATATTTGAGCAGGAAATGCACATTCCTGCTACTGTACTATGCTTGAACACATAAGAAAATCTGTCCCTCATCCATCACGTGCCTACGAAAAGGGTAAAAGAAAATGAAATATGTACTCCCTTCATTCCAAAATATAGTGCGCCCGCGACTTTGACCAAATTTATATTAAAAAATATCAACATCTACAATACCAAATATATATACCATGAAACTACATTTCATAATGAATCCAATAATATTAATTTGACATTGTGAATGTTGATACCTTTTTCTATACATTTGGTCAAAATAGAGATGCTTTGACTTTGGACAAAACTTATATGCAGACTAAAAAAGACCGGAGGGAGTAGATGATACACCGGTGAGGCGTTGCAAGGGACCAGGAGGAGCTCACGATTTTTCGGGACATGGAGGAGCTTGCAATTTTCAGGCTAGGCCTGCCCGACCTACTGAGCATGTGGAGGACGCATGTGGATGACTAGGAGTCTGGTGTTTTCTTTGCAGAGAAGCACAAGAGTCCCCCGATGTAACACACACTCTTTTGTTATTGGATATAAAAAATGATCCTTAATGACACATGAAGCAGGTTGTGCGCTTTTTCTTTGCCTGGTGCAACGCACGAGCATTTGTCCTAGTTATATATATATATATATATATATATATATATATATATATATATATATATATATATATAATTGCGATCACGATGAACAAGCTGCATAGGATAAAACTTCTGATGAAATTCCAATTTCAATCGTTTGTAGTTCCATGATCCCATATCATCACATAGCCTATACCATGTCAATGCATCTCCCTTCAAAGAAAAAGGGAAGACCTTCTTCTTAATAACATCATCGGGCACACCTGCAAGCTTAAATAATCCACAAACTTCATCCACATATATTAGGTGCTCATCAGGATGTATTGTTCCATCTCCCGCAAAAGGATTAGCTAGCAGTTTTTCTATCATACCCGAAGGAATCTCAAAGTAGACATTTTCATTTTCAGTAGGTTCAATAGGTTGAGGAGCAACTCTTTGCTCTACTGGTCGGGGTGAAGATACCCTGAACAAGCCCCTCAGAGGATTACTTTCCATAATAACAAGTGACAGTAAATTTCAGCACACTATATAATTTTTTCCTTACCAAATTCCACCTACCAAAGGCGCTTCACTCCCCGGCAACGGCACCATAAAAGAGTCTTTATGACCCACAAGTATAGGGGATCTATCATAGTCCTTTCGATAAGTAAGAGTGTCGAACCCAACGAGGAGCAGCAGGAAATGATAAGCGGTTTTCAGCAAGGTATTCTCTGCAAGCACTGCAATTATAGGTAACAGATAGTTTTGTGATAAGATAATTGGTAACGAGCAACAAGTAACAAAAGTAAATAAAGTGCAACAAGGTGGCCCAATCCTTTTTGTAGTAAAGGACAAGCCTGGATAAATTCTTATATAGAGAAAAGCGCTCCCGAGGACACATGGGAATTATCGTCAAGCTAGTTTTCATCAGTTCATATGATTCGCGTTCGGTACTTTGATAATTTGGTATGTGGGTGGACCGGTGCTTGCGTACTTCCCTTACTTGGACAAGCATCCCACTTATGATTAACCTCTATTGCAAGCATCCGCAACTACAACAAAAGTATTAAGGTAAACCTAACCATAGCATGAAACATATGGATCCAAATCAGCCCCTTACGAAGCAACGCATAAACTAGGGTTTAAGCTTCTGTCACTCTAGCAACCCATCATCTACTTATTACTTCCCAATGCCTTCCTCTAGGCCCAAATAATGGTGAAGTGTCATGTAGTCGACGTTCACATAACACCACTAGAGGAGAGACAACATACATCTCATCAAAATATCGAACGAATACCAAATTCACATGACTACTAATAGCAAGACTTCTCCCATGTCCTCAGGAACAAACGTAACTACTCACAAAGCATATTCATGTTCATAATCAGAGGAGTATTAATATGCATATAGGATCTGAACATATGATCTTCCACCAAATAAACCAACTAGCATCAACTACAAGGAGTAATTAACACTACTAGCAACCCATAGGTACCAATCCCAGACTTGGAGACAAGAATTGGATACAAGAGATGAACTAGGGTTTGAGAGGAGATGGTGCTGGTGAACATGTTGATGGAGATTGACCCCCTCCCGATGAGAGGATTGTTGGAGATGACGATGGCGATGATTTCCCCCTCCCGGAGGGAAGTTTCCCCGGCAGAACAGCTTCGCCAGAGCCCTAGATTGGTTCCGCCAAGGTTCCGCCCCGTGGCGGCGGAGTCTCGTCCCGAAAGCTTGCTTATGATTTGTTTCCTCATCGAAAGACTCCATATAGCAGAAGATGGGCATCGGAGGGCCACCAGGGGGCCCACGAGGCAGGGGGCGCGCCCCCACCCTCGTGGGCAGGGTGTGACCCCCTCCGGAACTTCTTGCGCTTGGTATTTTTTATATATTCTGAAAATGACTTCCGTGAAGTTTCAAGACTTTTGGAGCTATGCAGAATAGTTCTTTAATATTTGCTCCTTTTCCAGCCCAGAATCCCAGCTGCCGGCATTCTCCCTCTTTATGTAAACCTTGTAAAATAAGAGAGAATAGGCATAAGTATTGTGACATAATGTGTAATAACAACCCATAATGCAATAAATATCGATATAAAAGCATGATGTAAATTGGACGTATCAGTTGTCATTTGATTAACGGGATCACATCATTAGAGAATGATGTGATTGACTTGACCCACCGGTTAGCTTAGCACGATGATCGTTTAGTTTGTTGCTATTGCTTTCTCCATAACTCATACATGTTCCTATGACTATGAGATCATGCAACTCCCGAATACCAGAGGAACACTTTGTGTGCTACCAAACGTCACAACGTAACTGGGTGATTATAAAGGTGCTCTACAGGTGTCTCTGGTGGTGTTTGTTGAGTTGGCATAGATCGAGATTAGGATTTGTCACTACGATTGTAACATATCAATGATCGAATCTCAGGAAAGTAACATACCGATGACAAAGGGAACAACTTATGTTGTTATGTGGTTTGACCGATAAAGATCTTCATAGAATATGTAGGAACCAATATGAGCATCTAGGTTCCGCTATTGCTTATTGACCGGAGACGTGTCTCGGTCATGTCTACATAGTTCTCGAACCCGTAGGGACCGCACACTTAACGTTCGGTGACGATCGATATTACGAGTTTATGTGTTTTGATGTACCGAAGGTAGTTCGAAGTCCCGGATATGATCACGGACATGACGAGGAGTCTCGAAATGGTCGGGACATAAAGATCGATATATTGGATGACTATATTTGGACATCAGAATGGTTCCGAGTGAGTTCGGGCATATAGGAGAGCACCGGGAGGTTACCGGAACCCCCTGGGAGGTATATGGGCCTTATTGGCCCATAGTGGGAGAGAAGAGAGGGAGGCCTAGGAGGGGGCGCGTGCCCCTCAAGCCCAATCTGAATTGGGTGGGGGCCGGCCCCCCTTTCCTTTCCCCTCTCTCCCCCTTCCTTCCACTCCTAGTCCAACTAGGGAAGGGGGGAATCCTACTCCCGATGGGAGTAGGACTCCCCATGGGGCGTGCCATAGGAGGGCCGGACCTCCCCCTCCTCCACTCCTTTATATACGGGGGAGGGGGGCACCCCATAGACACACAAGTTGATCATTGATCTCTTAGCCGTGTGCGGTGCCCCCCTCCACCATAATCCACCTCGGTCATATCGTAGCGGTGCTTAGGCGAAGCCTTGTTCCGGTAGAACCATCATCACCGTCATCACGCCGTCGTGCTGACGAAGCTCTCCCTCGGCACTCTGCTGGATCGTGAGTTCATGGGACGTCACCGAGCCGAACGTGTGCAGATCACGAAGGTGTCGTACTTTCGGTACTAGGATCGGTCGATCGTGAAGACATACGACTACATCAACTGCATTGTCATAACACTTCCAGTTACGGTCTATGAGGGTACGTGGACAACACTCTTCCCCCTCTCATTGCTATGCATCACCATGATCTTGCGTGTGCGTAGGATTTTTTTGAAATTACTGCGTTCCCCAACAGTGGTATCAGAGCCAGGTTTATGCGTAGATGTTATATGCACGAGTAGAACACAAAGGAGTTGTGTGCGTGGGTATATACATATTGCTTGTCGTCACTAGTTGATTCTTGATTCGGCGGTATTGTTGGATGAAGCGGCCCAGACCGACATTACGCGTATGCTTTTGCGAGACTGGTTCTACTGACGTGCTTCGCACACAGGTGGCTAGTGGGTGTCAGTTTTTCCAACTTTAGTTGAATCGGATTCAATGAACATGGTTCTTTCTGAAGATCAAAAAGCAATCACTATACCGCGTTGTGGTTTTTGATGTGTCAAGCCGGTGATGATGGTGATCATGACGGTGCTTTGGAGATGGAGATCAAAGGCACAAGATGATGATGGCCATGTCATATCACTTATATTGATTGCATGTGATGTTTTTCCTTTATGCGTCTTATTTTGATTAGTTCGACGGTAGCATTATAAGATGATCTCTCACTAAATTTCAAGGTATAAGTGTTCACCCTGAGTATGCACCATTGCTACAATTCGTCGTGCTGAGACACCACGTGATGAGCGGTGTGATAAGCTCTACGTTCACATACAACGGGTGCAATCCAGTTTTGCACACGCAGAATACTCGGGTTAAACTTGACGAGCCTAGCATATGCAGATATGGCCTTGGAACACTGAGACCGAAAGGTCGAGCGTGAGTCATATAGTAGATATGATCAACATAGTGATGTTCACCATTGAAAACTACTCCATATCATGTGATGATCGGACATGGTTTAGTTGATATGGATCACGTGATCACTTAGATGATTAGAGAGATGTCTATCTAAGTGGGAGTTCTTAAGTAATTTGATTAATTGAACTTTAATTTATCATGAACTTAGTACCTGATAGTATTTTGCATGTCTATGTTGTTGTAGATAGATGGCCCGTGCTGTTGTTCCGTTGAATTTTAATGTGTTCCTAGAGAAAGCTAAGTTGAAAGATGATGGTAGCAACTACACGGACTAGGTACGTAACTTGAGGATTATCCTCATTGCTGCACAGAAGAATTACGTCCTGGAAGCACCGTTAGGTGACAAACCCGCTGCAGGAGCAACGCCAGATGTTATGAACACCTGCCAGAGCAAAGCTGATGACTACTCGATAGTTCAGTGTGCCATGCTTTATGGCTTAGAACCGGGACTTCAACGATGTTTTGAACGTCATGGAGCATATGAGATGTTCCAGGAGTTGAAGTTAATATTTCAAGAAAATGCTCGGATTGAGAGATATGAAGTCTCCAATAAGTTCTACAGCTGCAAGATGGAGGAGAATAGTTCTGTCAATGAACATATACTCAGAATGTCTGGGCACCACAACCACTTGACTCAAATGGGAGTTAATCTTCCTGATGATAGTGTCATTGACAGAGTTCTTCAATCACTGCCACCAAACTACAAAAGCTTCGTGATGAACTATAATATGCAAGGGATGGATAAGACGATTCTTGAGCTCTTTGCAATGCTAAAGGCTGCGGAGGTAGAAATCAAGAAGGAGCATCAAGTGTTGATGGTCAACAATACCACCAGTTTTAAGAAAAAGGGTAAAGGGAAGAAGGGAAACTTCAAGAAGAACAACAAGCCAGTTGTTGCTCAAGTGAAGAAACCCAAGTCTAGACCTAAGCCTGAGACTGAGTACTTCTACAACAAAGGAACTGGTCACTAGAAGCAGAACTGCACCAAGTATTTGGTGGAGAAGAAGGATGGCAAAGTGGAAGGTATATTTGATATACATGTTATTGATGTGTACCTTACTAATGCTCGCAGTAGTGCCTGGGTATTTGATACTGGTTCAGTTGCTAACATTTGCAACCCGAAACAGGGGGTATGGATTAAGTGAAGATTGGCTAAGGACGAGGTGACGATGCGTGTGTGAAATGGTTCCAAAGTCGATGTGATCACCGTCGGCACGCTACCTCTACATCTACCTTCGGGATTAGTTTTAGACCTAAATAATTGTTATTTGGTGCCAGCGTTGAGCATGAACATTATATCTGGATCTTGTTTAATGCGAGAAGGTTATTCATTTAAATCAGAGAATAATGGTTGTTCTATTTATATGAGTAATATCTTTTATGGTCATGCACCCTTGATGAGTGGTCTAATTTTTACTAAATCTTGATAGTAGTGATACACATGTTCATAGTATTGAAGCCAAAAGATGCAGAGTTGATAATGATAGTGCAACTTTTTTGTGGCATTGCTGTTTGGGTAATATTAGTGTAAAGCTCATGAAGAAACTCCATTCTGACGGACTTCTGTAATCACTTGATTATGAATCACTTTGTACTTGTGAACCATGCCTGATGGGCAAGATGACTAAAACTCCGTTCTTCGGAACAATGGAGCGAGCAACAGAGGTATTGGAAATCATACATACTGATGTATGTGGTCCAATGAACATTGAAGCTCGCGGCGGATATCGTTATTTTCTCACCTTCACAGATGATTTGAGCAAATATGGGTATATTACTTAATGAAACATAAGTCTGAAACATTTGAAAAGTTCACAGAATTTCAAAGTGAAGTGGAAAATCATCGTAACAAGAAAATAAAATTTCTACGATCTGATCATGGAGGAGAATATTTGAGTTATGAGTTTGGTCTTCATCTGAAACAATGCGGAATAGTTTCACAACTCACGCCACCCGGAACACCACAACTAATGGTGTGTCCGAACGTCGTAATCGTACTTTACTAGATATGGTGCGATCTATGATGTCTCTCACTGATTTACCGCTATCGTTTTGGGGTTATGCTTTAGAGACGGCTGCATTCACATTAAATAGGGCACCATCTAAATCCGTTGAGACGACACCTTATGAACTCTGGTTTGACAAGAAACCCAAGTTGTCGTTTCTTAAAGTTTGGGGCTGCGATGCTTATGTGAAAAATCTTCAACCTGATAAGCTCGAACCCAAATCGGAGAAATGTGTCTTCATAGGATACCCAAAGGAGACTGTTGGGTACACCTTCTATCACAGATCCGAAGGCAAGATATTCATTGCTAAGAATGGATCCTTTCTGGAGAAGGAGTTTCTCTCGAAAGAAGTGAGTGGGAGGAAAGAAGAACTTGACGAGGTAATTGTACCTTCTCCATTATTGGAAAGTAGTTCATCACTGAAATCAGTTCCAGTGATTCCTACACCAGTGCAGTAAGTGAGGAAGCTAATGATGATGATCATGAAACTTCTAATCAAGTTACTACCGAACCTCATAGGTCAACAAGAGTAAGATTCGCACTAGAGTGGTACGGTAATCCTATTCTGGAAGTCATGTTACTTGACCATGACGAACCAATGAACTATGAGGAAGCGATGATGAGCCCAGATTCCGCAAAATGGCTTGAGGCCATGAAATCTAAGATGGGATCAATGTATGAGAACAAAGTGTGGACTTTGGTTGACTTGCCCATTGATCGGCAAACCATAGAGAATAAATGGATCTTCAATAAGAAGACTGACGCTGACTATAATATTACTGTCTACAAAGCTCGACTTGTTGCAAAAGGTTTTCGACAAGTTCAAGGAGTTGACTACGATGATACCTTCTCACCCGTAGTGATGCTTAAGTCCGTCCGAATCATGTTAGCAGTTGCCGCATTTTATGATTATGAAATTTGGCAAATGGATGTCAAAATGCATTTCTTAATGGATATCTTAAAGAAGAGTTGTATATGATGCAACCAGAAGGTTTTGTCAATCCAAAAGGTGCTAACAAAGTGTGCAAGCTCCAGCGACCCATTTATGGACTGGTGCAAGCCTCTCGGAGTTGGAATATACGCTTTGATAGTGCGATCAAAGCATATGGTTTTATACAGACTTTTGGAGAAGCCTGTATTTACAATAAAGTGAGTGGGAGCTCCGTAGCATTTCTGATATTATATGTAGATGACATATTTTTGATCGGAAATGATACTGAATTTCTAAATAGCGTAAAAGGATACTTGAATAAGAATTTTTCAATGAAAGACCTCAGTGAAGCTGCTTATATATTGGGCATCAAGATCTATAGAGATAGATCAAGACGCTTAATTGGACTTTCACAAAGCACATACATTGATAAAGTTTTGAAGAAGTTCAAAATGGATTAGGCAAAGAAAGGGTTCTTGCCTGTGTTACAAGGTGTGAAGTTGAGTCAGACTCAATGCCCGACCAGTACAGAAGATAGAGAGAAAATGAAAGGTGTTCCCTATGCTTCAACCATAGGCTCTATCATGTATGCAATGATGTGTACCAGACTTGATGTGTGCCTTTCTAATAGTTTAGCAGGGAGGGACCAAAGTAATCCAGGAGTAGATCACTGGACAGCGGTCAAGAATATCCTAAAATACCTGAAAAGGACTAAGGATATGTTTCTCGTATATGGAGGTGACAAAGAGTTCATCGTAAATGGTTACGTTGATGCAAGCTTTGACACTGATCCGGATGACTCTAAGTCACAAACCGGATACGTATTTTTATTAAATGGTGGAGTGGTCAGTTGGTGCAGTTCCAAGAAAAGCGTCATGGCGGGATCTACATGTGAAGAGGAATACATAGCAGCTTCGGAAGCAGCAAATGAAGGAGTCTGGATGAAGGAGTTCATATCTGATCTAGGTGTCATACCTGGTGCATCAAGTCCAATGAAAATATTTTGTGACAATACTGGTGCAATTGCCTTGGCAAAGGAATCCAGATTTCACAAGAGAACCAAACACATCAAGAGGCGGTTCAATTCCATCCACGATCAAGTCAAGGAGGGAGACATAGAGGTTTGCGAGATACATACGGATCTGAATGTTGCAGACCCGTTGACTAAGCCTCTCTCATGAGCAAAACATGATCAGCACCAAGACTCCATGGGTGTTAGAATCATTACAATGTAATCTAGATTATTGACTCTAGTTCAAGTGGGAGACTGAAGGAAATATGCCCTAGAGGCAATAATAAAGTTGTTATTTATATTTCCTTATGTCATGATAAATGCTTATTATTCATGCTAGAATTGTATTAACCGGAAACTTAGTACATGTGTGAATACATAGACAAACAGAGTGTCACTAGTTTGCTTCTACTTGACTAGCTCGTTGAATAAATGATGGTTATGTTTCCTAACCATAGACATGAGTTGTCATTTTATTAACGGGGTCACATCATTAGAGAATGATGTGATTGACTTGACCCATCTATTAGCTTAGCACGATGATCGTTTAGTTTGTTACTATTGCTTTCTCCATAACTTATACATGTTCCTATGACTATGAGATCATGCAACTCCCGAATACTGGAGGAACACTTTGTGTGCTACCAAATGTCACAACGTAACTGGGTGATTATAAAGGTGCTCTACAAGTGTCTCCAATGGTGTTTGTTGAGTTGGCATAGATCGAGATTAGGATTTGTCACTCTGATTGTCGGAGAGGTATCTCTGGGCCCTCTCGGTAATGCACATCAATATAAGCCTTGCAAGCAATGTAGCTAATGAGTTAGTTACGGGATGTAGCATTACGGAAAAAGTAAAGAGATTTGCCAGTAATGAGATTGAACTGGGTATTGAGATACCGACGATCAAATCTCAGGCAAGTAACATACCGATGACAAAGGGAACAACATATGTTGTTATGCGGTTTGACCAATAAAGATCTTTGTAGAATATGTAGGTACCAATATGAGCATCCAGGTTCCGCTATTGGTTATTGACCAGAGACGTGTCTCGGTCATGTCTACATAGTTCTCGAACCCGTAGGGTCCGCACGCTTAACATTCAGCGATGATCGGTATTACGAGTTTATGTGTTTTGATGTACCGAAGGTAGTTCGGAGTCCCGGATATGATCACGGACATGACGAGGAGTCTCGAAATGGTTGAGACATAAAGATCGATATATTGGATGACTATATTTGTGTTGGAAATATGCCCTAAAGCCAATAATAAAATGGTTATTATTATATTTCCTTGTTCATGATAATTGTCTATTGTTCATGCTATAATTGTGTTATCCGGAAATCGTAATACATGTGTGAATACATAGACCACAACATGCCCCCAGTGAGCCTCTAGTTGACTAGCTCGTTGATCAATAGATGGTTACAGTTTCCTGACCATGGACATTGGATGTCGTTGATAACAGGATCACATCATTAGGAGAATGATGTGATGGACAAGACCCAATCCTAAGCATAGCACAAGATCGTGTAGTTCGTCTGCTAAAGCTTTTTCTAATGTCAAGTATCTTTTCCTTAGACCATGAGATTGTGCAACTCCCGGATACTGTAAGAATGCTTTGGGTGTGCCAAACATCACAACGTAACTAGGTGGCTATAAAGGTGCACTACGGGTATCTCCGAAAGTGTCTGTTGGGTTGGCATGAATAGAGACTGGGATTTGTCATTCCGTATGATGGAGAGGTATCTCTGGGCCCACTCGGTAATGCATCATCATAATGAGCTCAATGTATCTAAGCAGTTAGTCACGGGATCATGCATTACGGAACGAGTAAAGTGACTTGCCGGTAACGATATTGAACGAGGTATAGGGATACCGACGATCGAATCTCGGGCAAGTAACATACCGATGGACAAAGGGAATTGTATACGGGATTGATTGAATCCTTGGAATCGTGGTTCATCCGATGAGATCATCGTGGAACATGTGGGAGCTAGCATGGGTATCCAGATCCCACTATTGGTTATTGGCCAGAGAGATGTCTCAGTCATGTCTACATGGTTCCCGAACCCGTAGGGTCTACACACTTAAGGTTTGATGACGCTAGAGTTGTTATGGGAATTAGTATGCAGTTACCAAATGTTGTTCGGAGTCTCAGATGAGATCCCGGACGTCACGAGGAGTTCCGGAATGGTCTGGAGATAAATATTTATATATGGGAAGTCCTTATTCGGTCGTCAGAAGTGTTCGGGGGTTTATCGGTATTGTACCGGGACCACCGAAAGGGTTCCGGGGGTCCACCGGGAGGGTCCACCTGCCCCGGAGGGCCCTATGGGCTGAATATGGAGGGGAACCAGCCCCTAGGTGGGCTGGGCGCCAAACCCCCCTAGGGCCCATGCGCCTAGTGTTGGGGGGGGGGGGACCCTAAAGGGGCGCCCCCTTGGCTTGGGGGGCAAGCCTTCCCCCTTGGCCGCCGCCCCCCTCTAGATCCATCTGGAGGGGGCCAGCCCCCTCCCCCTTGCCCCTATAAATAGAGGGGAGGTGGGAGGGCTGCTGCACCCTTACCCTGGCGCAACCTCTCCCTCCCCAACACCTCCTCCTCCTCCGTAGTGCTTGGCGAAGCCCTGCCGGAGAACTGCAAGATCCACCACCACGCCGTCGTGCTGCCGGAGCTCTCCCTCATCTTCTCCTCTCCCCTTGCTGGATCAAGAAGGAGGAGACGTCCCCGGGATGTACATGTGTTGAACGCGGAGGCACCGTCCATTCGGTGTTAGATCGGATCTTCTGCGATTTGAATCGCTGCGAGTACGACTCCCTCATCCGCGTTCTAGTAACGCTTCCGCATCGCGATCTTCAAGGGTATGAAGATACACTCCCCTCTCTCTCGTTGCTAGTCTCTCCTTAGATTGATCTTGGTGATGCGTAGAAATTTTTAATTTCTGCAACGATCCCCAACAATTTGGACATCGGAATGGTTCCCGGTGAGTTCGGGCATATACCGGAGCACCGGGAGGTTACCGGAATCCCCTGGGAGGTATATGGGCCTTATTGGGCCATAGTGGGAGAGAAGAGAGGGAGGCCTAGGAGGGGGCGCGCCCCCCTCAAGCCCAATCTGAATTGGGTGGGGGGCCGGCCCCCCCTTTCCTTTCCCCTCTCTCCCCCTTCCTTCCACTCCTAGTCCAACTTGGGAAGGGGAGGAATCCTACTCCCGGTGGGAGTAGGACTCCCCATGGGGTGCGCTATAGGAGGGCCGGTGTAGCAACCCGACCCGAATGGATCAAGTCTCTATGCTTAAGTGTCATCCCTGGATCGGTATGCTGACACACACAGTACCCGAAGGATTTATAACAGAGGTAAATCACATGTATAAAGTAACGTAAATACTATTACCTCAATCCAAATAGCGGAAGTAACAAAGGTTGTGGATTCCCATCAACACCAACGGCAAAGTTGAGTGTAGAAATCGTAACCCTAACGTATCACTTACTCGTCGTAAGAAGTCCTGCAACATGAGACGTTGCAGCCACAAGGGTCAGTACATCGAATGTACTGGCAAATTCACACCATAGGATAATAATGAATAATATCTATCACTACATGCATATTTGGCTGGTGGAAAGCTCTATGGTTATAGTTTTTGTGAAAAACCAATTTTTCCCTACTGCAAAGGAATAAATTTTATTTAACTATCAAGGTGGTTGTTAAACATTGAGAGTGTAGACACCCTATCAATCCTAATTAAACATCATCATTAAAACCCAACAAAATTAATTAAAGTCACATGATGAGATTCACATGATAATCCAAGTACTAGATACTCAAGACGTCCATAACCGGGGACACGACTAATCATGATTAGTTTATACAATCTGCAGAGGTTTGCACACTTTTCCCCACAAGACTCGATCTCCTCCGTTGGGATTCTCGCACTACATGATGTTTGAGAAACGGATGACCGAGACATAGTCTTTCAGAAGCGCTAGCACCTTACGATCGGGTAGACAGTACCAACATACATCCCCTACATCTGCTAGTCTACCACTCTAAGAGTTCGCATGACTTAGTCAACTATGCTAGAGCCCATAGTAGCTTGTGGCTGCACACAGAAGTTTCTAGTATGAATAATTTCATGATCCCTTTGAGCCTGGGTGGCGGTCCATAAAGAAAAATAGGCAATCGCTGGAATACCCAGGTGCCTCAATCCACCCAGATGTGTGTTTAAGTTGCCACCTTAAATAAACCATTAATTTAACAATCTCACCACTGTCATGGATACACTCACCCAATCCACATCTACTAGCATAGCATGGCAATAAGAGAAAACGTAGAAGTAACTCCTAGGGATTGATAATAAAACAAGTAATAGGTTCCTATATCATCAACTACTTCCCAATACCCACATGTTATCAAATCCTAACCATGCAATGTCTGAGGGTGAAACTAATGAATAAAAACTGGGTATGAAAAGGGATATGATCAAAGTGTGAACTTGCTCGCACCGTTGATGAAGAAGATTCGTACTCAAAACACTTGATAGTTCTACTCGTCACACTCCAGTCAATCTATCGTAAGAAATCAATAGTAGCCACACATAAGCAATCACTCAAAGGATCAGAAAGATCGAAGAAGACGATTCGGAAAACTTCAAAACCAAGCAAATAACTCTTGCAACATAAAACAATTTCTAACAGCACCAAAATTATGCGAATTTGGCCTTATCAGAAAGTGTGGGTCAAGAGCTTTAATTTGCAAAAAGAATCAATTCAAACGGAGCTACGAAACTCAAGTTATGAACAAACGAAGTTTGAATTCGAATCTGGTCTAATTCAAATTTTGAACTTTCAAAAACATGTTTGAGTTGGATTACTGGATAGAGGAGATCGTAAAGAAGAAGTGGGCATTGGTTTCGTCTAATTTGAATGAATGAGTAAAAATTTATGGCTATTTGAAAAATCAAGGCCAACCTGTTTTACGAAAGAAAAATAGCTACGGCTAGGGTCTAATGTATAAATACGTAGACTAATTGATAATTTAATTATTTTATCATATTAGTCTAGAAATAATAAACTACGAAAGTATAAAGAAAGATACTTTTATAAGGCGGAGAAAAGATGACTTTGGAGAAAGGAGACAATTTCCAAAAGTCGCGTTGGAGAGGAGAAAAATATTTTTATCTAGTCAAACCAAAATATTGATTTAACCCGAATCGGATGATTTTTTTGGAGGCTCTGGGTCTATATTTATAGGTGGAAAAGAGGTTTAAGGGTTAAAGGTTAGGCAATGTGGGACTAAACGTAAACGAAAATATACGAAACAGAGATGGGAGGTGCGCCATGGGCCAAAAGGCGGTTCGGCCGGCCGCGCACACTGTAATTTTTTTTTGAGCAATAGAAAAGAAAAGAAAAACTATGGAAAAAAATATGGGGAAGGAATATGGCCAGCTGGGCCTGGCCCATATAGGATAAAGAAAAAGAAAAGATGGGCCACCCGCTGGTACTATGACGCGCACGTGGGCGACAATTAGTTTCAGGCGCGCGCGCAGTTTTTGTTTTTTGTTTTTTTAAACAGAAAGCGATAAACTGAAAAGCGAAACTAATACTAAAACTTTATATAGGCATATTATATATCAAAATTTTCAGAAAAAGATTTTCTACAAGCTGAACATTTTCCTAGCATTAAATAACTTTCACACAAATTCAGATAATTCAAAGAGTGCTACTGGTCTAATAAAATCCAATAAAAATCATTATAAAAATACCAAAATTAATTCAAATTTATTTCTCTTCAATTTTCTGATGTAGGGAATCATGTTACCCTATTTTTCGTATATTTTATTTTTGGAGAAAAATAATTTGAATAAAACCCAAATAACTCCAAATTGAAAATAATTTCAAAAGGATTTTAAATTTTGATCCTTTTAAACTCCCAACTCATATTTCATATAATTTGAAGAAGTCATTTTATCTTCTCTCATGAAAATCATTGAGTTGCTTAAAGTTTCTGAATTAAAAATATTTCCAAATGAAATTCAAATCTTTTCAAAACCCTTTTCATTTATTTAAATGGAAGAAGTCATGTCATCTTCTCTCGAGGGTTTTGTATTTGAAAAGAATTTGAATTCACGGAGATCAAAATGCAAAAGGTGAAAGTTTGGGCAAGTCCTTTTATTCCCTCTCATTTAACTTACAAAAAGTTTTGAATTTCACTCAATCAATCACACAACAATCACACAATCAATCAATCAATCTATTTATTATAACATTCCAAAATTTAGAATTTTGGGATGTTATAAACCTACCACCCTTAAAATGAATCTCGTCCTCGAGATTCGGAGAGGCTAGCAAGAAAAAGGTTAGGGTTTGGGGGTCTTCTCAAAATCCATCGATCATCACAGGGGTCTGGGGTGCTACCACCCTTAGAAGCATGGTTACGGTTCCATCGAAACTCATATACTTCATCCATATTGTTAACAGTGTCAGTCTTCTTAGATCTTCATGATAATTCCTTATCCGGGCTCTTCCGGTAGTTGCATAACCTTTACCACAATTCTTCTGTCCTTTCATCTTGGTAAGGTTCTTCCATGACTGGGTCTTCTTAGCTGACGGGTCTGGCGCCAATACTAAATAACTATCGATATCTCATGGCGGTCATCCAATTATGGTTTCTCCTGGAGGAAATGGGCCTGGGTTGATCCTCACCGTATAACCTACGGTTGGCAAAAGCTGCTGTGTACAAGGGAAAAATTCTTATACCTTTCTAGGGTTTAAACAAGGTTTGATCATCGTCTCTCTACTATAGGTAAGTCACTCTGATTTATCATCCCATATAGCAAGGCGAATAATAAGAGTAAGTCGGTATGGTGATCAATCCATCCCGCACCCAAATCATTACCCTGTATACAGTTTAGTGAATCTCGCATTCTAACACTCGGTCATTCTCACAAGCATTACAGAGTTTCTCTTGTTGATGAACCAAGGTTCGGATAATTCCACGATTTTGCAAGCCAAACAAACATCTATTGTTCCTTCACAACTCTCAGGTTTTGCGTAAACTCCTATAAAATCGTCTGTCAATAATCGTAACTTCTTTCAGGGTTTTTTCCTTTAGCAAGAGTGTGCTTGCCTCTTGGCAGGTCCTGGGGCCTGTGGGTTATGGCCCATCTCATCACTTGTAGTCCTTGAACTTATCATCGGGCAACTGATCATTATTCCAACTTCCAACTTCCTAGTATTCTTAAATCCATCCAATTGTACTGTCTTCCTTCCTTCTATTGGCACCAAACTAGGACATGATTACTCAGACTCATCATGGAGTTTCCATTGATCCATATTTCCGACATCATACCTCCTTTATATCTAATAGTAATTTATCTCTTCATCCTCGTGGGATATCCCTCACACTAAGATAAAAACTTATACTTATGAAGTCCATATCCCACTTCGTGGAACATCATTATACTTTCCAGGGTCAAGCGTCCTTACATGGGAATATTGGCCATCTCTGCATGTCACTTCTTCAACTGGGAAACGTGAAACACATCATGAACTCCTGATAGTCCTTCGGGTGACTCCAACTTATTGGCCACTTCTCCCATATGCTCCAAAACTCGGTATGGTCCTACAAATCTCGGGGCTAACTTTCCCTTAACTCCAATTCATTTAACTCCTCGCAGAGGGGACACATGAAGACATGCTCTATCTCCAACTTCATAGACTACCTCCTTGCGTTTTTTAGTCTGCATAACTCTTCTTCCTGGACTACGCTACCTTCAGTCTATCTCGAATCAACTTAACATTCTCTTCTGACTCCTTGATCACATTTGGTCCAAACAACTGACGGTCTCCAACTTCATCCCACATACTCTTGGGGTATCACACATATCGAGACAAAACTCGTATTCATTTTGTCCGAAATCCACTCAGTGGAGTATCCTTATCTTTTCTAGGGGTCAAGGGTTCTTACAGGGTACTACCACCCTTAAAATGCACAAATCTTCCATAGACCATATTTCTCATATCCTCAGAAATGGTCAAAATCTTTCTTCATAGAGTAACAACTCATAAAATCCATATCAGTACCAATGATGCTAACTTTATTCACTCTCAATTGATTACAATCTCTTGCTTTTCCATTACATGTCTCAACTCAACACCTCAATACAAAAGAAAATGTTCTCACTTCTACTACTCCATTTCTTTTGTTGCAAACTCACTATCTAGCACAAGTCTCCTTCTCCTCGGGGCATCCTCTGGCAAAGTGCCCTGCTCTATTACAACGAAAACATATTACTTCTGACAAGTCTCGAGGTTTCCTTTTTGGGCAACTATTGAGGTAGTGCCCTGACTCCTTGCACCTGTAACAGGTGATATGACTCAGGTCCCTCCTGGGCTCCAATCGGTTTCTCTTCCTGGACTTTTCCATTCCAATCAGGGCTTCTATTTCCTGTGGGTCATATTCTACTTCCTCTGTCAGGAATTCTACTAGATCCCCGTTCAAACAATTTTGGGAGATGTGTCCTTCTTCTCCACATGAATAGCAAGACTTAGTGCAGGGTTTACTCAGGTCCTCTTTAGGTGTGTCCTCCACATCTTCCTTCATCACGGGTTCTTCTAAAATTTCCATAAGGGATCCTTTCTTTACTTCTTTCTTCTGCTGTACGGTTCTTCATACCATGGGGTAAATGTGACACTGAGTAGGATAGTGGGTAGTCCCTTCACACGAGAAACAAGTAATCTGCCTAGTTGGGCATTCTTCAACTGGGTGACTTCCTTCACAATTAGGGCATTCATCCTTGTTTTCTTTATGGGTGTGTCCTATTTCTCCACAAATCTTGCATGCACAAGGTTTCCTCATATCCTTTCCATAAGGCTTCAACTTCTGGGACACAAGGTGAGATCTTTGTAGAGTCAACTTTAATTCTCTCCAAGTGGTTACTCCTTGCCATCCATTCATGGTTTGGTACATCCTCCACCAAGTAGCAGCACCTCTTTCAAAGCACTGAAGAGCATGCTGGGTCATATCATTTCCAACTATAGGGTTATTCTCCATGTGATCCTCCATGTTCTGAATCCATCGGTCTGTCTCCAACTGACTCATCGGTCCAGAAAATACAAGCTCATCTCCATTCATCCTCTATTGGGTCCATTAAACTTTTGGATCCAATCGGTCCCTTACGGAATAGCGCATAAACTAGGGTTTAAGCTTCTGTCACTCTCGCAACCCATCATCTAATAACTACTCCACAATGCAGTCCCTTAGGCCCAAATATGGTGAAGTGTCATGTAGTCGACATTCACATGACACCACTAAGGGGATCGTAGCATACATACTATCAAAATATCAAACACATCAAGTTCACATGATTACTTGCAATATGATTTCTCCCGTAACCTCAAGAAAAAAAGTAACTACTCACAAGTGATAAACATGCTCAAGATCAGAGGGGTATTAAATAGCATAATGTATTTGAACATATAATCTTCCACCAAATAGACCATATAGTAATCAACTACAAGATGTAATCAACACTACTAGTCACCCAAAAGCACCAATCTATAGTTTTGGCACAAAGATTGAACACAAGAGATGAACTAGGGTTTGAAAGGAGATGGTGCTATTGAAGATGTTGATGGAGATTGCCCTCCCCAAGATGGGAGAGTTGTTGGTGATGATGATGACGATGATCTCCCCCTTCGGGAGGGAAGTTCCCCCAGTGGAATCACTCCGCCAGAGGGCAAAAGTGCTACTGCCCAAGTTCCGCCTCAAGACGGCGGCACTCCGTCCCTAAAGTTCTCTCCTTATTTTTTCTAGGTCAAAATGACTTATATACCAGAAGACGGGCACCGGAGGTGGGCCAAGGAGGGCACAATCCACCAGGGCGCGCCTAGGCTCCCTGGCGCGCCCAGGTGGGTTGTGCCCACCTGGTGGGCCCCCTCTGGTACTTATTGACTCCAATATTTCTTATATATTCCATAAAAAATCTTCGTAAAGTTTCAGCTCATTTGGAGTTGTGCAGAATAGGTAGCCTGACGTAGCTTTTTCAGGTCCAGATTTCCAGCTGCCAAATTCTCCCTTTTTGTGTGTACCTTGCAAATTAGAGAGAAAATGCATTATAATTACTCCAAAAAGCATTATTATGCATAAAAACATTATAAATAATAGTAGGTAAACATGATGCAAATGGACGTATCAACTCCCCCAAGCTTAGACCTCGCTTGTCCTCAAGCGAAAACCGAAATCAAAAAACATGTCCACATGCTTAGAGAGAGATGTGTCGATAAAAACAAACATACGGACATAGAAGCATCATGTGAATTATTATAACAACAACAAACTTTACATAAATTTTTTATCATAGAATTCTCATGAACAAGTAACAATTCATCACAACATCGAAGTATAAAGCATAAACTCTGTTGGAAACCAACAAACTATGTTCTCAGTCAACTTTGCAACTACAATTCATTATTTTTTCAGGAAGGGTCACATATCGGAGCCTTTAGGCAAGTCCACATACTCAACCATCATATAGTCTTCTATGATTGCTAACACTCGCCGCATACACATGAGCAAAAAGTTTCAACCGGACACATAGAAAGATAGGGGCTTATAGTTTCGCCTCCCAACGTATTCACCTCAAGGGTGATGTCAACAATAATAACTCATGCTACCCATATTCAACTGGACATATGTGCCTAGATCTTTCCTCACCACACGATGCTTGCCAAAGGAGAAAAATAAAAAGGAATAGAGAGAAAAACTTTGACTTTTGCATAAAAGTAAATACATAAAAGTAAAAGATAGGCCCTTCACAGAGGGAAGCAGAGGTTGCCATGCGCTTATTTGTTTGTATGCTCAACCCCTTAGTGCAAAAGAACATCATGTTATATTGCCCCTTATGATAGCATCCTTTATTATGCAGTCTGTCGCTTTTATTCTTTGCTATCACAAGTTCATACAACGCTCAATTTTCTCTTACACTAAATGATCTAACACTTTTAGAAGCAATTTTTATTGCCTTATTGCCCGATGACAACTTACTTGAGGGATCTTGCTCAATTCTTAGGTAGGTATGGTGGACTCTTGAAAATAAGATTTGGGTTTAAGGGTTTTTGGATGTACAAGTAGTATCTACTTAGTGCGGAATTTTTGGCTAGCAAAGATGGGGGGCAAGCACCACATGTTGAAGGATCTATGACAATATAACTTCTATGTGAATATGAATAAACATAAATCATTACGTTGTCTTCCTTGTCCAACGTCAACAATTTTGGCATATAATATTTTGATGGGGGCTCACAATCACAAAAGATTTCCTGGATAGTGTATTTGTATGTGAATCTTCTCTTCCCTTATTAATTCTTTCATTAGTTGCATCATTGACCAATGCTATGTTTGTCAATCTCTAATAAAATTTTATACTTATACTTTTCCTTATGTGGTGTCATTGCCTACCATAAGATTAGCATATGACATTTTTCATTTATTTCCTTTCTTTTTATTGAAACATGAAAGTAAAGAAAGCAAAAACTCAAACTAAACTTTATTATATATCTCGCACACGATTACAAGGGTAGATCACTAAGCAAACTCTCAAAAAGAAAGGATTGAACTAAACTTTTATTCATCTAAAGCAGAAGATAACTATGGATCAAACTAAGTTAAGTAAAGGCAAAAGGTAGTGGAGGTGATATGATACCGGGGCACCTCCCCCAAGCTTGGCAAAAGCCAAGGGGAGTGCCCATACCCGATACCCAATTTTCTTTTAGTGATGAAGATGGTGGTGATGATGATGAAGTAGCAGCGTTTTCCAATATAACCATGAGTAGCTCCTTCAAGCCTTGAATCTCTCGAAGGGCTTGATGAAGTAACTAGGTGTTTTTCTTCACTTCAGCCATTATGTGTTTATTTTCTAGGCCCCAGGGGTTTGTTCCTACATTGCTTTCTCTTGGACGAACTATGTCCCAACTAGACGGTATGTGCACACAAGGAGTATTCTCAAACCCATAATTGTGAATCAAATTGTGAAAATTGTTACGATGTAACCTATGTAAAGGCCTTCTTGGTGGGAGTCCTTCATGCACTTCGGGGCTCTCTTGATTGTTTGATGATCTCATAGCTTGATGAGGATTAGGATAAGTGGAGATGCCGATCAATGTGACTCTCTCGGAAGCCGGAGGGTGACCCCAAAGGGATTTTCCTCTCCTCCCTCCATGGCAACCTCTTCAGCTTGCTCTCTCCTTAGATTTTCCTGAACCAACCCTGCGTCTTCTTTTCCGTTGTTGGAAGGTGAGGAAGACATGATGCTGGCCTAGTTGATGAAAGAACATGCGGTGCCCCCATGTTTGGTTTTGGTAATTGATGACAAACTCTATGGACTAATGGTTTCCTTGAGTTATATTTGAAGGTTTTGTCCATAGGCTTTTCTTGGAGTACATGTGTTGGTTTCAAGGAGAGTTTGTGTCGACCAAGGTGCTATTCAAGGAATTACCTAAAGATTGGTCTTGTGAGAGGTTGATCAAGACTAAGTCAAAGAGTGAATCAAGTTGATCAACCCACAAAGCGTAGAAGATGTACCGAGAGGGATCAAGTGATCCCATGGTATGGTAAGCGTTGTCAATTACTCTTTGTGTACTAACCCATGGTCTTCATGAGGGTTCTTTGTGGGGTTAGGTTGCGGTGTGCAAGTTCAAGTGGAGCATCACGAAGAGATCAAATGCTTGAAGCTTGCCGTCCTTTGTGGTGACAATGGACTTGTGAAGATGTGCGGAAGAGTGGCTCACCCATAGTGGAGTATGGGGGAGCAATCAACTAGTCTTCATCGAGTCAACCCAATCAAGAAAGGTTGCGGTGTGCAAGTTCAAGTGGAGCATCATGAGGAGATCAAATGCTTGAAGCTTGCCGTCCTTTTGGTTACAATGGACTTGTGAAGATGTGCGGAAGAGTGGCTCACCCATAGTGGAGTATGGGGGAGCAGTCAACTAGTCTTCATCGAGTCAACCAATCAAGAAAGGTGGTCCAATTTGAGGGAGTCAAGATTGTCATCATCTAGCTCAAGTGGACCATGTGCAAGGAAAAGGTTTGCCCTTGATAGGTTTTCTATTTTACCGGTCTCATGATGGTAGTTGGGAGACCGGGTTATAGGATCGATTGCCGTACTATCAAGGGGGGCTCTCGATGAGTAGCTTGATTGTATCGTTCGTAGAGAGCTCAAACCATTGCATACTTGCATCATCTTCCTTGGTTCTTGTTTGGTTCTCTTTGTGAGTCTTAGAGCTTATGGTCATCTTGATGATAAGCTTGAGTTCATCGAAAACGGAGTTCGCATGCATCTTCTATGATGTTTTCGATGTTGGAGGTTTTGCCGGTTCTTCTCGGTTGGAGGTTTCACTCCTATTTTTGTTAGGCATTCCTCCCCTGCCTCTTCTTACTATAACCAGTCGTTGTTTTGATGCTACTCATCGTCTTGTATCCAACAAGCTTGAGTTTGCTCAATTCGGAGCTCGTATGAAGAAGTTATGGCAGTTCTTGTTTCTTGAGAGTGGCTTTTGTCTGGTCCCAGCGGTAGTACCGTGAGCCCAAGAAGTAGTACCGCTTGGATCTCTCAGCCGTAGTACTGCTGCAGTGCCGCTCTTCTACCGCCTCGATTTTGGGTCCTGCTCTTCTCGTGTCGGGTTCAGCGGCAGTAGGAGCGGTAGTACCGCTCTTGTGCAATAGTACCGCTAGGCCAAGCGGCAGTACCGCTACGGCCAACGGGAGTACCGCTGGCTACAGCGGTAGTGCCGCTCATACTGCTCTACCTCTCTGGCAGTTTTTCAGCTCGTGTTTTTCTCTCTCGTTGGGGTGTTTTGACCATGCTAAGCGGTAGTACCGCTCCTCCAGCGGTAGTATCGCTCGTGGAGCGGTAATACCGCTCATGTGCGGGCTGAGCACATAACGGTTGGATTTTCCTCCTCCTATAAAAGGGGGTCTTCTTCCCCAATGAACCTTATCCTTTAAGCTCGTGTTCTTCCCCCATTGTTGACCTTCTTTGAGCTTGCTAACTCTCAATCCCTCCATGGTTTCTTGCTAGTTTTTGAGGGAAAAGAGAGAGGAGATCTAGATCCACATTTCCACCAATCACTTTCTCCTCTATGTGAGGGGAACCCCTTGGATCTAGATCTTGGAGTTCTTGGTGTTCTCCTTCTTGTTCTTCCTCTCATTTTCCTCCCTAGCATTAGTTGCTTTGGTGGGATTTGAGAGAGAAGGACTTGGGCACTACGTGTGCCCTTGCCATTGCATTTGGTGCATCGGTTTGAGTTCTCCATGGTGATACATGGAAGTGAAGTTTGAGAAGCTTATTACTCTTGGGTGTTTGGGCACCCTAGAGCTTGTTCCTCTTGGGTGCCTTGGCGCCCTAGACGGTTGGTGGTGTTCGGAGCTCAATCATTGTGGTGTAAAGCTCCGGGCAAGCGTCGGGGTCTCCAATTAGGTTGTGGAGATCGCCCCGAGCAATTTGATGGGTACCGGTGACCGCCCCCAAGGGTTGCCAAAGTGTACGGGTTCGGCGACCGCCCCCAAGGGTTGCCATTTGTACGGGTTCGGTGACCGCCCTCAAGGGTCCCTTAGTGGAATCACGACATCTTGCATTGTGCGAGGGCGTGAGGAGATTACGGTGGCCCTAGTGGCTTCTTGGGGAGCATTGTGCCTCCACACCGCTCCAAACGGAGATTAGCATCCGCAAGGGTGTGAACTTCGGGATACATTGTCGTCTCCACGTGCCTCGGTTATCTCTTACCCGAGCCCTTTACTTATGCACTTTACTTTGTGATAGCCATATTGTTTCTTGTCATATATCTTGCTATCACCTAGTTGTTTATCTTGCTTAGCATAAGTTGTTGGTGCACATAGGTGAGCCTAGTTGTTGTGGGTTTTGTTCTTGACAAATTAACCGCTAGGTTTACTCCGCATTTGTTCAAGCCTAAACCGTAATTATTTTAAAGCGCCTATTCACCCCCCCTCTAGGCGACATCCACGATCTTTCAGTTGAATCTGTCAGAAAACGGCAAGGAAAAGAAAACAAAAGATTTCTCTACGATATGGTGATCAATAGGTTCGGGGGGGGGTATATAAAGATTTTTTATCTTGGGAAACAAGCAAACGAAAGAAAAATGGAGTCTGAAAGGTACCCGAGGTGGGCACAACCCACCTAGGCGCACCTGGCCAGGCGCTCCCTGGTGTCTTGTGCCCACTAGGGTGACCTTCCTGGTTGTTTCTTATTTCCTAATTTTTGTTATATTCCAAAACTGACAAAAATATTTTTGCGGATTTTCGGAGTCCGTTTACTTACCGTATCACGTACCTCTTCTTTTTAACGATTCTGGAGTGTTCCGAAAGGTTTCTTTTATGTGCTCTTCTAGTGTCATAGTTTGGATAATATTGCTGTCAACATTAATGGGCGTACCTGAGATATAATGTTTTATTCGTTGCCCATTAACAACCTTCGGGTTAGTACCTTCTGCATTATTTATTTTGATAGCTCTAGATCGATAAACCTCCTTGATAACATAGGGTCCTTCCCATTTGGAGAGGAGTTTTCCTGCAAAGAATCTGAAACAAGAGTTGTACAAAATAACATATTCTCCAACTTTGAACTCACGCTTTTGGATTCTTTTATCGTGCCATCTTTTAACTTTTTCCTTAAATAACATGGCATTTTCATAATCTTGGGTTCTCCATTCATGTAATGAGCTAATATCAAATAACCTCTTTTCACCGGCAAGTTTAAAATCATAGTTGAGTTCTTTGATTGCCCAATATGCTTTATGTTCTAACTCAAGAGGCAAATGACAAGCTTTTCCATAAACTATTTTATAAGGAGACATACCCATATGATTTTTATATGCTGTTCTATAAGCCCAAAGTGCATCATCTAATTTCTTAGACCAATTATTCCGGGACCTGTTGACAGTCTTTTGCAAAATTAATTTTATTTCTCTATTGCTAAGTTCAACTTAAACACTAGACTGAGGATGATAGGGTGATGCAACTCTATGGTTAACATCATACTTGGCAAGCATTTTACGGAAAGCACCATGAATAAAGTGTGAATTACCACCATCGGTCATTAAATATCCAGGGACTCCAAACCTTGGGAAAATAACTTCCTTAAGAATTTTAATAGAGGTGTTGTAATCAGCACTACTAGTTGGAATAGCTTCTACCCACTTAGTAACATAATCAACAACAACCAAAATATGTGTATACCCATTAGAGGAAGGAAAAGGTCCCATGTAGTCAAATCCCCAAACATCAAATGGTTCAACAACAAGTGACTAATTCATAGGCATTTCTTGATGCTTACCGATATTACCTATTCTTTGGCATTCATCACAAGATGAGACAAACTTACGAGCATCCTTGAAGAGAGTAGGCCAATAAAACCCAGATTGCAATACCTTGTGAGCAGTTCTGTCTCCCGCATGATGCCCTCCATAAGCTTCGGAGTGACATTTCCGTAGGATTTGGCCCTGTTCATGCTCAGGTACATAGTGTCTAATAATACCATCTACTCCTTGTTTATAAAGATGCGGGTCATCCCAAAAGTAATGTGTTAAATCATAAAAGAATTTTTTATTTTGTTGATATGTAAAGCTAGGTGGTATATATTTAGCAACAATATAATTAGCATAGTCACCATACAAAGGAGTACTATGAGCAACATTTATTGTAGCTAATTTCTCATCAGGAAAACTATCATCAATAGGTAGTGAGTCATCAAGGACATTCTCCAACCTAGACAAGTTATCAGCTACGGGGTTCTCTGCTCCTTTTCTATCAGTGATATGCAAATCAAATTCTTGTAGCAAAAGAACCCACCTAATGAGTCTAGGTTTAGCATCTTTCTTTTCCATAAGATATTTTATAGTAGCATGTTCAATGTGAACAATTACTTTTGAATCAACAATGGAAGATCTAAATTTATCACAAGCAAACACCACTCCTAGAAATTCTTTTTCAGTAGTAGCATAATTTCTTTGAGCACTGTCTAGAGTTTTACTAGCATAATGAATAACATTTAGTTTCTTATCAACCCTTTGTCCTAGAACAACACCAACATCATAATCACTAGCATCACACATAATTTCAAAAGGCAAGTTCCAATCAGGTGGCTGAACAATAGGTGCAGAAATTAAGGCTTTCTTGAGTGTTTCAAAGGCTTCTAAACAATCATCATAAAAACAAATGGCATATTCTTTTGCAAGAGATTTGTAAGAGGCCTAGAAATTTTAGAAAAGTCTTTGATAAATGTAGCGATCTGACCTCAGATGGTCAAATCTCTGTGCATAAGTGTTATCCCTGGATCGGTAATGCTGACACACACAGTACTCGAGGATTTATAACAGAGTTCAATCACACACTTATTACATCGAATGTATCAAAAGAGAAGTTATTACAATAATATGGTTGAAGGCCATCTAAATAAGATAACAACGGAAGCATCAAAGGTAAATGAGTCCATCAACTCCAACGGCATAGCTGAGTGCACGACAATGACCTAACGCACCTTATTCTTTGTCTGAAAACTCTGCAACATAATACGTTGTAGCCTGTGTAGGCCAACACATGGAATATGCTGGCAAGATAACACTATATATAAATGAACAAGTAACAACTATAACTATATGCATATATGGTTGGTGGAGGCTCTATGGTTATCATTTGCATAAAGCTAGTTTTTCTCTACAACAAAGGAATATATTTTATTTAACTACAAAGTTTGTTGAAAACATTGAGAAGGTTCCTCCAACTCAATCCCAAAATAATAATTATCAATCCAACAAATTAATTAAGTAAAGTGGTGAGATCAAATCAATAATTCAAGTACCAGATACTCAAGATGTCCATAACCGGGGACATGACTAACCATGATTAGATTATACACTCTACAGAGGTTTGCACACTTTTCCCCACAAGACTCGATCTCCTCCGTTGTATTTATCGCACTGCATGGTGTTTGAGAAACGTATGACCGAGACACATTCTTTCCGAAGAGGTCCCCTTAACCGGTAGATAGGCTGGTACACCTACAATCCCCTACATCTGCTAGCCCATCATGGAAAGGATTCCCACAACTTACTCAACTATGCCAGAGCCCATAATGGCTTGTGGATGCACACATAAGTTTCTAGCGTGAATACTCTTACGATCCCTTTGAGCCTGGGTGGCAAACCATAGGATAATCACACGGGTACTCCGAGATATCCCAGGACAACGCTGGATTGCTCCAGGTGCCCAAACAACCACTAGTGCTCCAGGGTGCCTCAACCAATCCACCTAGATGTGTATTAAAGTAGCCACCTTAAGTTAAAACTCTCAGATCTGTCATGGATCACTCAAACCAAACCACGTCTACGTGCATAACATAGCAGTATAAGCATAACATAGAAGTAACTCCCAGGGTTTGAAATTAAAGATAATAGGTTCTACCTCATCAACTACTTCCCAATACCCACATGTTATCAAACCTACTCATGCAATGTTTGAGGATTGAAACTAATTCATAAAAAACTAGGTAATAAGGGATATGATCAAAGTGTTACTTGCCTTACCGACGATCTGAAACCCTAGTGACTCATAGCAGTACGCTTCGCACTCTGGAAACTCTATTGTGAACAAACAATAGCATACATAAGCACTCAAGCATAATATGCAAGGGTAAAACTCAAGAGAAAAGATCCAAACTGAAAGTTCAACTGAAGAGTTTCGATTTGCAAAGAGAAACAATCAAATTGGAGCTACGAAACTCAAACTACGATTAAAAGAAGTTTGAATTAAAATCTTCTTGAAACCAAATTTTAATTTGTCAAAACCATGTTCAAGTTGATTATTTGGAAAGAGGGGAACAAGACGAAGATTTTGGCGTTGGTTTCACTGGATTTGAACAAACGAGCAAAAAGTAATGAGGGTTTGAAGATTAGGGACTAATCTGTGACAAAAGTAATCGCGGATAGGTCCCTAGCCGAAAAAATAAAAAGAAAAACCTAACGAATGAACGTCCGCTAACGAAACTAATGAACAAAATTGTTCGCTACCGCGGATTAACGAATGAAGGTCCGCTAATTAGAACCGACCAGAAATAAACCGGGAAAAACCCTAACCCTAAAAATAAATAAACCGAAAGAAAAACCGAGGAAAACCGAATCGGTTTTTTACCGGTTAACCGGAGAAAAACAACGGCGAGATCCGGCGCAGCTCCAGCGGCGAGGCGATGTGGCGGTGGTGGCGCAGTGGTGATGTGGTGCGGTGACGGCGCGGGCGGCGGCTTGTGGCGGCGACGCGGCTCGGCGGGGAAGGCGGGCTGCAGCGGCAGTGATTGAGGAGAGGGGGTGGCTCCAGTTATAAAGAGGCCGGGGGGCTGCCTTGGAGGAGGGGGCGGCAGCGATGGGAGTCCGGCTCGGACTCCCCGAGCGGCGGCGGCGCGCCGGACTCCTCCCGCGAGGAGGAAGGCGGTGGGGCGAGGTGGGCTGGCCTGGCTCGGCTGGGCCTTCGGCCCAGTCGGGCGACGGAACTTTTTTTTAAATAAATTTCGCCAGAAAGGAAAATCCTAATAAAATACATAAAAAAATTCTAAAAATACCAGAAACAATTTTCACAGTCTAAATCTAATATTTAGAACAAAGTGAACATTTTTCTGGCCTAAAATGTAATTTTAAAAAATGCACATTTCTCTATTTCAAATAAAATAGCAAATAAAATTTTAATTTGATTTTAACATTTCTTCTCCAATATTCCTTTCATTTGAAGAAGTCTTTTTATCTTCTTTCTTTTATTAGAAACAATTGGAGAGAAAATGTTAAAATCAAATTTGATCCTCTTTTCAAATTTGAGAAATTTCAAATATGAAAATTTTGTGAAATCTCCAACTCTCTCCTTGGGTCCTTGAGTTGCTTAAGATTTCTAGGATCACAACCAAAAATGCAAATAAAATATTATATGCATATGATGACCTATGTATAACATCCAAATTGAAAATTAGGATGTTACAATAAATCTCCTATAGAAACTAGCATGACCTAAGAAACTACGAATACCTTTGATATCTTTAGGACATAGCATTTTCTCAATTGCATTAACCTTATCTTTGTCCACCTTAATACCTATTTTAGAAATTTTATGACCCAAAACAATACCTTCGTTAACCATAAAGTGACACTTCTCCCAATTCAAGACAAGATTTGTTTGCTCTCATCTCTGCAAAACTCGATCGAGATTGCTTAAACAATCATCAAAAGACTTCCCATAAACTGAAAAGTCATCCATGAAAACCTCAACAATCTTTTCACATAAGTCAGAGAATATAGCAGTCATACATCTTTGAAAGGTAGCAGGTGCATTGCATAAACCAAAAGGCATACGCTATAAGCATAAGTTACAAAAGGGCAAGTGAAAGTGGTCTTTTCTTGATCAGGTTGAGAAATAGGTATTTGTGAAAAAACAGAATATCCATCAAGGAAACAAAAGTGTGTGCTTAGATAGTCTTTCTAGCATTTGATCAATAAAAGGCAGAGGGTAATGATCTTTTCTAGTTGCTTTGTTTAGTTTTCTAAAATCAATTACCATTCTATAGCCTTTAACAATTCTTTGTGGAATAAGTTCATTCTTATCATTAGGAGCAACAGTAATACCTCCTTTCTTAGAGATACAATGAATAAGACTTACCCATCTACTATCAGCTATAGGATAGATTATACCTGCTTCCAGAAGTTTTAATCTTCTTTCATCTTCGATTTAACCGATGTTGGTGATCAACAATGGGTTTAGCATCAGGTTCCATATTAATCTTGTGCTGACATAGAGTGGGACTAATGCCCTTTAAATCATCAAGAGTATATCCAATGGCAGCTCGGTGCTTCGTTAGAACTTTCAATAATCTTTATTCTTCATGTTCTGAAAGGATAGCACTAATAATAACATGATTTATCTTCTTCTCATCAATATAAGCATATTTCAAAGTGTCTGGCAATTGCTTTAATTGTTGGGGAACACAGTAATTTCAAAAAAATTCCTACGCACACGCAAGATCCATCTAGGTGATGCATAGAAACGAGAGGGGAAGAGTGTTGTCGACATACCCTCGTAGACCGTAAGCGGAAGCGTTATGACAACGCGGTTGATGTAGTCATACGTCTTCACGATCCGACCGATCCTAGCACAGAAGGTACGACACCTCCGCGATCTGCACACATTCAACTCGGTGATGTCCCGCGGACTCTAGATCCAGCTGAGTGTCGAGGGAGAGTTTCGTCAGCACGACGGCGTGATGATGGTGATGATGAAGCTACCGGCGCAGGGCTTCGCCTAAGCACTACGACGATATGATCGAGGTGGAAATCTATGGAGGGGGCACCGCACACAGCTAAACAATCAACTTGTGTGTCTATGGGGTGCCCCCTCCCCCGTATATAAAGGAGTGGAGGAGGGGGAGGGTCGTCACCTCTATGGCGCGCCCAAGGGGAGTCCTACTCCCACCGGGAGTAGGATTTCCCCCCTCCCCGGTTGGATTAGGAGAGGAGGGACGGGGGAGAG
>NC_041382.1:567607822-567627705 GCF_002162155.2 Triticum dicoccoides | reverse complement strand
GTCCGGTAACCTCCCAGTACTCCGGTATATGCCCGAACTCACCCGGAACCATTCCGATGTCCAAACATAGGCTTCCAATATATCCATATTTATGTCTCGACCATTCTGAGACTCCTCGTCATGTCTGTGATCATATCCGGGACTCTGAACTACCTTCGGTATATCAAAACACATAAACTCATAATACCGATCGTCACCGAAAGTTAAGCGTGCGGACCCTACGGGTTCGAGAACTATGTAGACATGACCGAGACTCATCTCCGGTGAATAACCAATAGTGGAACCTGGATGCTCAAATTGGTTCCTACATATTCTACGAAGATCTTTATCGGTCAAACCGCATAACAACATACATTGTTCCCTTTGTCGTTGGTATGTTACTTGTCTGAGATTCGATCGTCGGTATCTCAATACCTAGTTCAATCTCGTTATCGGCAAGTCTCTTTAATCGTTCCGTAATGCAACATCCTGTAACTAACTCATTAGTCACATTGCTTGCAAGGCTTATAGTGATGTGCATTACCGAGAGGGCCCAGAGATACCTCTCCGATACACGGAGTGACAAATCCTAATCCCGATCTATGCCAACTCAACAAACACCATCGGAGACACCTGTAGAGCATCTTTATAGTCACCCAGTTACGTTGTGACGATTGATAGCACACTAAGTGTTCCTCTGGTATTCGGGACTTGCATAATCTCATAGTCATAGGAACATGTATAAGTTATGGAGAAAGCAATAGCAGTAAACTAAACAATCAAAGTGCTAAGCTAACGGATGGGCCAAGTCAATCACATCATTCTCTAATGATGTGATCCTGTTTATCAAATGACAACTCCTTGTCCATGGCTAGGAAACTTAACCATCTTTGATCAACGAGCTAGTCAGGTAGAGGAATACTAGTGACACTCTGTTTGTCTATGTATTCACACATGTACTAAGTTTCCGGTTAATACAATTCTAGCATGAATAATAAACATTTATCATGATATAAGGAAATATAAATAAGAACTTTATTATTGCCTCTAGGGCATATTTCCTTCAGTTTCCCACTTGCACTAGAGTCAATAATCTAGATTACATTGTAATGATTCTAATACCCATGGAGTCTTGGTGCTGATCACGTTTTGCTCATGAGAGAGGCTTAGTCAACGGGTCTGCAACATGCAGATCCGTATGTATCTTGCAAATCTCTATGTCTCCCTCCTTGACTTGATCGTGGATGGAATTGAAGCGTCTCTTGATGTGCTTCGTTCTCTTGTGAAATCTGGATTCCTTTGCCAAGGCAATTGCACCAGTATTATCGCAAAAGATTTTCATTGGACCCGATGCACTAGGTATGACACCTAGATCGGATATGAACTCCTTCATCCAGACTCCTTCATTTGCTGCTTCTGAAGCAGCTATGTACTCCGCTTCACACGTAGATCCTGCCACGACGCTCTGCTTGGAACGACACCAACTGACAGCTCCACCATTCAATAAAAATACGTATTCGATTTGTGACTTAGAGTCATCCGGATCAGTGTCAAAGCTAGCATCGACGTAACCGTTTACGAAGAGCTCTTTGTCTCCTCCATGAACGAGAAACATATCCTTAGTCCTTCTCAGGTATTTCAGGATGTTCTTGACCGCTGTCCAGTGACCACTCTTGGATTTCTTTGGTACCTCCCTGCTAAACTGATAGCAAGGCACACATCAGGTCTGGTACACAGCATTGCATACATGATAGAACCTATGGCTGAAGCATAGGGAATGCCTTTCATTTTCTCTCTATCTTCCACAATGGTCGGGCATTGAGTCTGGCTCAACTTCACACCTTGTAACACAGGCAAGAACCCTTTCTTTGCTTGATCCATTTTGAACTTCTTCAAAACTTTATCAAGGTATGTGCTTTGTGAAAGTCCAATTAAGCGTCTTGATCTATCTCTATAGATCCTGATGCCCAATATATAAGCAGCTTCACCGAGGTCTTTCATTGAAAAATTCTTATTCAAGTATCCTTTTATGCTATTCAGAAATTCAGTATCATTTTCGATCAACAATATATTATCTACATATAATATTAGAAATGCTATAGAGCTCCCACTCACTTTCTTGTAAATACATGCTTCTCCAGAAGTCTGTATAAAACCATATGCTTTGATCACACTATCAAAGCGTATATTCCAACTCCGAGAGGCTTGCACCAGTCCATAAATGGATCGCTGGAGCTTGCACACTTTGTTAGCACATTTTGGATCGACAAAACCTTCTGGTTGCATCATATACAACTCTTCTTTAAGATATCCATTAAGGAATGCAGTTTTGACATCCATTTGCCAAATTTCATAATCATAAAATGCGGCAATTGCTAACATGATTCGGACGGACTTAAGCATCGCTACGGGTGAGAAGGTCTCATCGTAGTCAACTCCTTGAACTGGTCGAAAACCTTTTTGCAACAAGTAGAGCTTTGTAGACAGTAACGTTACCGTCAGCGTCAGTCTTCTTCTTGAATATCCATTTATTCTCTATGGCTTGCCGATCAACGGACAAGTCAACCAAAGTCCACACTTTGTTCTCATACATGGATCCCATCTCAGATTTCATGGCCTCAAGCCATTTTGCGGAATCTAGGCTCATCATTGCTTCCTCAGAGTTTATAGGTTCATCATGGTCAAGTAACATGACCTCCAGAACAGGATTACCGTACCACTCTGGTGCGGATCTTACTCTGGTTGACCTACAAGGTTCGGTAGTAACTTGATCAGAAGTTTCATGATCATCATTGTTAGCTTCCTCACTTATTAGTGTAGGAATCACTGGAACTGATTTATGTGATGACCTACTTTCCAATAAGGGAGTAGGTACAATTACCTCATCAAGTTCTACTTTCCTCCCACTCACTTCTTTCGAGAGAAACTCCTTCTCTAGAAAGGATCCATTCTTAGCAACAAATATATTGCCTTCGGATCTGTGATAGAAGGTGTACCCAATAGTCTCTTTTGGGTATCCTATGAAGACACATTTCTCCGATTTGGGTTCGAGCTTATCAGGTTGAAGCTTTTTCACATAAGCATCGCAGCCCCAAACTTTAAGAAACGACAACTTGGGTTTCTTGCCAAACCACGGTTCATAAGGTGTGGTCTCAACGGATTTTGATGGTGCCCTATTTAACGTGAATGCATCTATCTCCAAAGCATAACCCCAAAACGATAGCGGTAAATTAGTAAGAGACATCATAGATCGCGCCATATCTAATAAAGTGCGGTTACGACGTTCGGACACACCATTACGCTGTGGTGTTCCATGTGGCGTGAGTTGCGAAACTATTCCGCATTATTTCAAATGAAGACCAAACTCGTAACTCAAATATTCTCCTCCATGATTATATCGTAGAAACTTAATTTTCTTGTGACGATGATTTTCCACTTCACCCTGAAATTCTTTGAACTTATCAAATGTTTCAGACTTATGTTTCATCAAGTAGATATACCCATATCTGCTCAAATCATCTATGAAGGTAAGAAAATAATGATACCTTCCACGAGCATCAACACTCATCGGACCGCATACATCAGTATGTATTATTTCCAACAACTCTGTTGCTCACTCCATTGTTCCGGAGAACGGAGTCTTAGTCATCTTGCCCATGAGGCATGGTTCACAAGCATCAAGCGATTCATAATCAAGTGATTCCAAAAGTCCATCAGCATGGAGTTTCTTCATGCGCTTTACACCAATATGAACTAAACGACAGTGGAACAAATAAGTTGCACTATCTTTTGGCTTCAATACTATGAACATGTGTATCACTACTATCAAGATTTAGTAAAAATAGACCATTCATCAAGGGTGCATGACCATAAAATATATCACTCATATAAATAGAACAACCATTATTTTCTAATTTAAATGAATAACCATCTCGCATTAAAAAAGATCCAGATATAACGTTCATGCTCAATGCTGGCACCAAATAACAATTATTTAGATCTAAAACTAATCCCGAAGGTAGATGTAGAGGTAGCGTGCCGACGACGATCACATCGACTTTGGAACCATTTCCCATGCGCATCTTCACCTTGTCCTTAACCAATCTTCGCTTAATCCGTAGCCCCTATTTTGATTTCAAATATTAGCAACAGAACCAGTATCAAATACCCAGACGCTATTGTGAGCATTAGTAAGGTACACATCAATAACATGTATATCAAATATACCTTTCACTTTGCCATCCTTCTTCTCTGCCAAATACTTGGGGCAGTTTCGCTTCCAATGACCAGTCCCTTTGCAGTAGAAGCACTTAGTCTCAGGCTTAGGTCTAGACTTGGGCTTCTTCACTTGAGCAGCAACTTGTTCGCCGTTCTTCTTGAAGTTCCCCTTCTTCCCTTTACCCCTTTTCTTGAAACCGCTGGTCTTGTTGACCATCAACACTTGATGCTCCTTCTTGATTTCTACCTCCGCAGCCTTTACCATTGTGAAGAGCTCGGGAATTGTCTTATCCATCCCTTGCATATTATAGTTCATCACGAATCTCGTGTAGCTTGATGGCAGTGATTGAAGAACTCTGTCAATGACACTATTGCTACCTCTTGAGCATGCGTTGGTTTTCCCCTGAAGAGGAAAGGGTGATGCAGCATAGTAGCGTAAGTATTTCCCTTAGTTTTTGAGAACCAAGGTATTAATCCAGTAGGAGGTAACACACAAGTCACCTAGTACCTGCACAAACAAACAAGAACCTCGTAACCAACGCGATAAAGGGGTTGTCAATCCCTTCACAGTCACTTATGAAAGTGAGATCTGATAGAGATAATAAGATAAATATTTTTGGTATTTTTATGATATAGATTGGAAAATAAAGATTGCAAAATAAATGGTAATGGGAATAGCAAATTGATATGAAAATAATATGATGGAAGATAGACCCGGGGGCCATAGGTTTCACTAGTGGCTTCTCTCAACATAGCAAATTCTACGGTGGGTGAAAAAATTACTATCAAGAAATTGATAGAAAAGCGAATACTTATGAGAATATCTAAGCATGACCATGTATACAGGAATCACGTCGGCGACAGGTAGACCAAAACGATTCTGCATCTACTACTATTACTCCACACATCGACCGCTATCCAGCATGCATCTAGAGTATTAAGTTCATAAGAATAGAGTAATGCATTAGGCAAGATGACATGATGTAGAGGGATAAACTCAAGCAATATGATATAACCCCATATTTTTATCCTCGATGGCAACAATACAATACGTGCCTTGCTGCCCCTGCTGTCACTGGGAAAGGACACCGCAAGATTGAACCCAAAGCTAAGCACTTCTCCCATTGCAAGAACGATCAATCTAGTAGGCCAAACCAAACTAATAATTCGAAGAGACATGCAAAGATATTTAAGTCATGCATAAAAGATTTCAGAGAAGAATCAAATATTGTTCATAGATAATCTTGATCATAAATCCACAATTCATCGGATCTCGACAAACACACTGCAAAAAGAATTACATCGAATAGATCTCCAAGAGAATTGAGGAGAACTTTGTATTGAGATCCAAAGAGAGAGAAGAAGCCATCTAGCTAATAACTATGGACCAGAAGGTCTGTGGTAAACTACTCACACATCATCGGAGAGGCTATGGTGTTGATGTAGATGCCCTCCGTGATTGATTCCCCCTCTGGTGGAGCGCCGGAAAAGGCCCCAAGATGAGATCTCACGGGTACAGAAGATTGCGGCAGTGGAAATAGTGTTTCGTGGTACTCCTGGATGTTTTCGGGGTATATGGGTATATATAGGAGGAAGAAGTAGGTCGGTGGAGCTGCGAGGGGCCCACGAGGGTGGGGGATGCGCCTACCCCCTGGGCACGCCCTCCTGCCTTGTTGCCTCCTCGCTTCTTTCTTGACGTCCACTCCAAGTCTCCTGGATCATGTTTGTTCCAAAAATAACTCCCCCGAAGGTTTCATTCCGTTTGGATTCCATTTGATATTCCTTTTCTGCGAAACACTGAAATAGGCAAAAAACAACAATTTGCACTGGGCCTTTGGTTAGTAGGCTAGTCCCAAAAATAATATAAAAAGGTAAATTAAAGCCCATTAAACATCCAAAATAGATAATATAATAGCATGGAACAATAAAAAATTATAGATACGTTGGAGACGTATCAAGCATCCCCAAGCTTAATTCCTGCTCGTCCTCGAGTAGGTAAATGACAAAAACAGAATTTTTTATGTGGAATGCTACCTAGCATAATTCAAGCATCATATAGTCTGGCTATGCTCTATCTTCACCACACAAAGTATTTAAATCATGCAAAACCCCGATGACAAGCCAAGCAATTGTTTCATACTTTTGGTGTTCTCAATCTTTTTCATTCTTCACGCAATATATGAGCGTGAGCCATGGACATAGCACTATAGGTGGAATAGAATGGTGGTTGTGGAGAAGACAAAACGAGAAGATAGTCTCACATCAACTAGGCGTATCAACTGGCTATGGAGATGCCCATCAATAGATATTAATGTGAGTGAGTAGGGATTGCCATGCAACGGATGCACTAGAGCTATAAGTGTATGAAAGCTCAACAAAAGAACTAAGTGGGTGTGCATCCAACTTGCTTGCTCATGAAGACCTAGGGCATTTTGAGGAAGTCCATCATTGGAATATACAAGCCAAGTTCTATAATGTAAAATTCCCACTAGTATATGAAAGTGACAACATAGGAGACTCTCTATCATGAAGATCATGGTGCTACTTTGAAGCACAAGTGTGGTAAAAGGATAGTAGCATTGTCCCTTCTCTCTTTTTCTCTCAATTTTTTGGGCCTTCTCTTTTTTATGGCCTTTTTTCGTCCAGAGTCTCATCCCGACTTGTGGGGGAATCATAGTCTCCATCATCCTTTCCTCACTTGGGACAATGCTCTAATAATCATGATCATCACACTTTTATTTACTTACAACTCAAAAATTACTACTCGATACTTAGAACTAAACATGACTCTATGTGAATGCCTCCGTCAGTGTACCAGGATGTGCAATGAATCAAGAGTGACATGTATGGAAGAATTATGAACGGTGGCTTTGCCACAAATACGATGTCAACTACATGATTATGCAAAGCAATATGACAATGATGGAGCGTGTCATAATAAACGGAACGGTGGTAAGTTGCATGGCAATATATATCGGAACGGCTATGGAACTGACATAATAGGTAGGTATGGTGGCTGTTTTGAGGAAGGTGTATGGTGGGTGTATGGTACCGGCGAAAGTTGCGCAATACTTGAGAGGCTAGCAATGGTGGAAGGGTGAGAGTGCGTATAATCCATGGACTCAACATTAGTCATAAGAACTCACATACTTATTGCAAAAATCTATTAGTTATCGAAACAAAGTACTACGCGCATGCTCCTAGGGGGATATATTGGTAGGAAAAGACCATCGCTCGTCCCCGGCCGCCACTCATAAGGAAGACAATGAATAAATAAATCATGCTCCGACTTCATCACATAACGGTTCACCGTACGTGCATGCTATGGGAATCACAAACTTTAACACAAGTATTTATCAAATTCACAACTACTAAAATAGCATGACTCTAATATCACAATATTTATATCTCAAAACAACCATCAAGTATCAGACTTCTCATAGTATTCAATGCACTTTTTATGATAGTTTTTATTATACCCATCTTGGATGCCTATCATATTATGACTAATTTTATAGCCAAGGAAAATTACCATGCTGTTCTATAAGACTCTCAAAATGATATAAGTGAAGCATGAGATATCAATAATTTCTATAAAATAAAACCACCGCCGTGATCTAAAAAGATATAAGTGAAGCACTAGAGCAAAATTATCTAGCTCAAAAGATATAAGTGAAGCACATAGAGTATTCTAATAAATTCCAATTCATGTGTGTCTCTACCAAAAGGTGTGTACAGAAGGGATGATTGTGGTAAACTAAATAGCAAAGACTCAAATCATACAAGACGCTCCAAGCAAAACACATATCATGTGGTGAATAAAAATATAGCCTCAAGTAAAGTTACCGATAGACGAAGACGAAAGAGGGGACGCCTTCCGGGGCATCCCCAAGCTTAGGCTTTTGGTTGTCCTTTAATTTTACCTTGGGGTGCCTTGGGCATCCCCAACCTTAGGCTCTTGCCACTCCTTATTCCAAAATCCATCAAATCTTTACCCAAAACTTGAAAACTTCACAACACAAAACTCAATAGAAAATCTCACGAGCTCCGTTAGTATAAGAAAACAAACCACCACTTCAAGGTACTGTAATGAACTCATTTTTTATTTATATTGGCGTTAAACCTACTGTATTCCAACTTCTCTATGGTTCATACCCCCCTATAATAGCCATAGATTCATCAAAATAAGCAAACAACACACGAAAAACAGAATCTGTCAAAAACATAACAGTCTGTAGTAATCTGTAGGTTTAGAATACTTCTGTAATCCCAAAAGTTCTGAAATAAATTGGTGGACGTGAGGAATTTTTCTATTAATTATCTGCAAAAAGAATCAACCTAATTGCACTCTCCAGTAAAAAACAGCAGCAAATCTCATGAGCACTAAAGTTTCTGTTTTTACAGCAAGATCGCAAAGACTTCCCCCAAGTCTTCCCAAAGGTTCTACTTGGCACAAACACTAATTAAAAACATAAAACCACATCTAAAGAGAAGCTACATGAATTATTTATTACTAAACATAAACAAAAAGTAAGAAACAAAAACAAAATTGAGTTGCCTCCCAACAAGCGCTATCGTTTAACGCCCCTAGCTAGGCATTAATAATTTCAATGATGCTCACAAGAAAGACAAGAATTGAAGCACAAAGAGAGCGTCCTGAAACACGTGACAAACACATCTAAGTTTAACATACTTCCTATGCATAGGCATATTATAGGCAAACAAATTATCATAGCAAGCAAAAACTAGCATATGCAAGGAAGCGGAAAGAAACAATAGCAATCTCAACATAACGAGAGGTGATTTAGTAACATGAAAATTTCTACAATCATATTTTCCTCTCTCATAATAATTACATGTGGGATCATAAGCAAATTCAACAAAATAGCTATCACATAAAATATCTTCAACACGATCCACATGCATGCAAAGTTGACATTCTTCCAAAATAGTGGGACTAACATTAACTAAAGTCATGACCTCTCCAAACCCACATTTATCAAAAAATCCATAAGATTGAACATTCTCCAAATATGTGGGATATAAAGTTGACACCCTTCCAAACCCACATTCAATACTATTTCAAACACCATTATCAATCTCATATTCATCATGGGGCTTAAATAAATTTCCAAGATCAAAAGGAGAATCACCCCAATCATGATCATTGCAACAAATAGTAGTCATAGCAAAACTAGCATCCCCAAGCTTGAGGTTTTGCATATCATTAACACAATTGATATTAAGAGAATTTATTATAACATCATTGCAATCATGCTTTTCATTGAAGGAACTATCAAGTATGGGTGCAATAGCAACGATCTCATGTTTAACATAAGGAACTATAGCAAACTCATCTTCATAAATATTGGCATCATGGCCACAAGAATAGCAAGCATCATGTTCATCAAGGGATATTTCAATCAAATCATCGAAATCATAATTATCTATAGATTCATGCATATCATTATTTTCTTCCCAAGCAATGGTCATTCTTTCAATAAATTCTTTGACATAGACATTATGAGCATAGTTTTCATAGCAATATTTAAGTATATCAAAATTTTCAGATTCGTAAAGAGTAATATGATACTTTTCAATGAAAGAAGCAACTTCATTTGCACCCTTAAAAGCAACAAATTCTTCAATTTGTTCGATATCGTAGTAACTATAAACACCCTTTGCATAAGAAGATAAGATTTCATTATCATTAAACTCACATAGGTAGGGGAGGTATTTTTTAGGGTTCTTAGAGCAACAAGTAAAATCATAAATTTCACAAAGATTCCAAGCATAACACAACAATCTGTTTATTTGATCCCATAAAAGTCTCCCTTTTTCAGACAAACAGTGACGCACAAAATGAGCATGCTCATCTAAAGATTTCCCATCAACTAGGCTAGTTGGGGTTTCAGCACGAGCGCATAAGGATCGAAGATGATCCAAGTAGAACACTTTAAGTGGATCCATATCAATAGATTTTTAGCAAGCAAAGATGCAAGCAAATGGAAGGCACATGGAAACACAAACAAAGATACATACGGGAAGAAGGCGAAGAAAAGGTAAAGGTGAAGCGGGGGAGAGGAAAACGAGAGGCAAATGACAAATAATGTAATGCGAGGGATAAGTGTTTGTGATGGGTACTTGGTATGTTTTGACTTGATGCAACCTCCCCGGCAACGACGCCAGAAATCCTTCTTGCTACCTCTTGAGCATGCGTTGGTTTTCCCTTGAAGAGGAAAGGGTGATGCAGCACAATAGCGTAAGTATTTCCCTCAGTTTTTGAGAACCAAGGTATCAATCCAGTAGGAGGTAACACACAAGTCACCTAGTACCTACACAAACAAAGAAGAACCTCGCAACCAACGCGATAAAGGGGTTGTCAATCCCTTCACGGTCACTTACGAAAGTGAGATCAGATAGAGATAATAAGATAAATATTTTTGGTATTTTTATGATATAGATTGGAAAATAAAGATTGCAAAATAAATGGTAATAGAAATAGCAAATTGATATGAAAATAATATGATGGAAGATAGACCCGGGGTTCATAGGTTTCACTAGTGGCTTCTCTCAAGATAGCAAATTCCACGGTGGGTGAACAAATTACTGTCGAGCAATTGATAGAAAAGCGAATACTTATGAGAATATCTAGGCATGATCATGTATATAGGCATCACGTCCGCGACAAGTAGACTGAAACGATTCTACATCTACTACTATTACTCCACACATCGACCGCTATCCAGCATGCATCTAGAGTATTAAGTTCATAAGAATAGAGTAACGCATTAGGCAAGATGACATGATGTAGAGGGATAAAATCAAGCAATATGATATAAACCCCATCTTTTTTATCCTCGATGGCAACAATAAAATTCGTGCCTTGCTGCCCCTGCTGTCACTGGGAAAGGACACCGCAAGACTGAACCCAAAGCTAAGCACTTCTCCCATTGCAAGAACGATCAATCTAGTAGGCCAAACCAAATGATAATTCGAAGAGACTTGCAAAGATATTTAAATCATGCATAAAAGATTTCAGAGAAGAATCAAATATTGTTCATAGATAATCTTGATCATAAACCAACAATTCATCGGATCTCGACAAACACACCCTACTTCCTGCTTGATTGATCTTGATGAATATGAGTGTTACAAGAGTTGATCTACCACGAGATCGTAATGGCTAAACCCTAAAAGTCTAGCCTGACTATGATTATGAGGATGTGTCTACGGACCTAGCCCTCCTGTTTATATAGACACAGGAGGGATCTAGGGTTACATAAGGTCAGTTACAGATAAAGGAATCTGCATATTTGATCGCCAAACTTGTCTTCCACTCTAAGGAGAGTCCCATCCGGACACGGGCAGAGTCTTCAGTCTTTGTATCTTCACGACCCATCAGTCCGACCCATATCCAATATGTCGGACGTCCGAGGACCCCTTAGTCTAGGACTCCCTCTGTAGCCCCTGAACCAGGCTTCAATGACGAGGTGTCCGGCGCGCAGATTGTCTTCGACATTGCAAGGCGGGTTCCCCTTTCCGAATATTCCAAGATAGTCCTCGAAAAAAACGTGTCCGGATCTGCAACACAAGTACCACACACACAACCGTAGAGAGTATAATTTTTCACGAGTCCAACCTGCTGACAACTTTTGTAGCGTGACATCACGTTTGCCCAGTCGTTATTTCGAACCGTTTCCTGTCCGCCGTCCCACGTTTTGAGGCATGGTTTTTATTGGCACGTCTTGTCGAAGCAGAGATCATGTACCCTTTTTGCGGGATCCTCATTAATACAAGTGTGGGTAACCCAACCATTCGACCGGAAAGATTCCTTAGGAATAGGCAGGTTTTCAGGCTTAGGAGGAGGCGTTTAATACCCGCTGCCTTTATAAAGGAACCAAGGGCCGTCTTTTTATGCCAAATCTCTCCTCAGTCTTTCCAACCTCGAGTTCTAGCACCCTAGGTTCGATTTCATTGCTTCAAGCTTCCCCGTCATGTCCGGACCTAGCCCTCAAGGCCGGTGGGTGGCTTCCTCCGTTACAGAGGAGGATATTGCAAAGCTTCGAGCAGCCAGATACCTGATCACGGAGATCCCCCATGGGCTTCCTGCTCAAGGACAGGTTATTCCGATCCCCAGATCTGGCAAGAGGGTCGTATCCATCTCTCACTTCCTCCGAGGGCTAGGGTTCGCTCTCCACCCCTTCGTTCAGGGGCTAATGTTTTATTACGCACTAGATTTTCACGTTCTAGCTCCGGATTCTTTCCTTCACGTCTCGGCGTTTATCATCACGTGTGAAGCCTTCCTCCGAATCCCCCCACACTTTGGCTTATGGCTCAAGACCTTTAGTGTGAAGCCAAAGGTAGTTGACGGGGAACATGCGGAGTGTGGCGGTGCCGTAGTAAGCAGGCTTACCAACACTCCCTGGCCAAAAGGCTCTTCCACCAAAACTTTCAACCAATGGCAGCGAGAGTGGTTTTACGTCACGGAACCCTGTAGTACCAAGTGGGAAGCTACACCTGCGTTCCGTTTCGGCCCTCCATTACAGCTTGCATGATGGATCAATAAGGGGCTGGACTGGGGATCAGTTGATGAAGTGCAGACTCTACAGAGCCGCATCAGAACCCTCCTCGAGAAGGACATCGATCTTGTCAACGTGATTCAAGTAATGCTAGTTCGCCGAACCCTGCCATGCCAGCGCAGGCCTCTCCGCATGTGGGAATTTAATCCGGAAGGACCACAAACCCTCCAACACTTCTTTGGCTCTACGCACAAAGGGATGTGGAAGATGTTTTTTAGGAAACAAAAACATTGGCCAGACACCACTGAGGACGTCGGCCTCGACTGCAAGCATCCGGATACCCCGCCAAGCACTTGTCTTCCGAACATTTTGTAGTTAAAGTATACCGTACTATGTTACCAAGCAAAATGTCTTCTTCCAGGGCTGGATAAAGAAAGTGAACTAATTAGGTGTTCGCCCCCCTTCCCGAAGCCTCAGCGGATCCCGTATTAACAAGGATGCCAGCCCCGGCACCATGCCAGATGCTTGTGGGCAAGGCAGAGAGTGAGAGGACCAAAGATTGGCTCTATCCCGGAGGTATATCAGACATTGTGTCCGGGGGAATCAAGATTCCATCGTCCGGGGACAAAAGTGAAGGGGAAGTCAACGTCTCTTCCCCCCATGGACAGAAAAGGGCCACCTCCGAAGGTTGGGAGGAAAAGGCTCCTAAACGAGGCAAGATGCCTCTGTTGGGTGGCTTGGGCTTGGAGGATGACGTCATCGCGTAGTGCCATGACAAGGATAAGCCTCAGGACGAATCATAAGTGGACAAGGGTGTTTTTAAACATGTCCCCTTCCTTTCTTGTAACACCTAGAATATATGTTTTTTGTAGTTCGGCACGCAGTCTTCCTCAACAATCCTCTTCCTCTGGTGATCTCCTCCTAGAGATGATGGAAAGCGAGATGCCTCCACGAATCTCCTCGCCCAATAGGGCGGACGACTTTGAGGTGTCGTCACGGAGGGTCTCCCCTGATCAAGTGGTGCGAGGGCTGACAAAGACACTACCCGAAGGTGATACTTCAATGGCCCAGGGTCCAAAGGCCAACACTGAAGGTCCCGAACAGTCCGGTCTAAAGCCGGAGACAAATAAACGGGTTCCTTCGAAGGGAGGCCGTACTCCTACAACAGTTTTCGGAGATCCAGAGGCGCCGGATATATTGATGAACATGCTGCGACGGGCGTCTATCTCAAAGGAACATCGTACCTTGATTGGTACGGTGATTGAAAAGGTCCTGTCCGTGAAAAGCGGATTGAATGAGGCCTTCATGGGCCTGCTAAGAGGCTTTGAGGTTTGTACTGTAAAATTTTCGATTTGAGTTTTATTTCACAAAATGCACTTGTGTATAGATAGTATCCCCTGAGACTCTGATTGGCTTCCCGAGGGAGGCGATTAGAGGATCAAAAGATAGGCCCAGGAGATAATCTGATTAACTGGAACACAGGCGGTGACCTTCCTGGCTACTGCCTGTACTACAGAAGTTGCGGATTTGCAACACAAGATTGATGAGGCGGATAATTACATCGCGCTTATCAATAGGTGACTTGACGAGGCGCAAGGTATGTTGTTGGGGCAGTCATAATATGCACGTGTTTACAATATAAGCACGACGCGAAGAATTTGTGTAATAAGATATATATATCTGCAGATGGTGCTGCCGTAGTCGAGATCTGGCAGGGCCGATCCAATATCTTGTCCAAATTGGATGGTTCGTCTCTGTTTTCCTTGAATGGCTTTTTCCATTGACTGGGTTTGGGGCCGCTGAATCCGGCATTGACCGTTGTGTCGTGCGTTCTTTCATTATCATTGCGACGTTTGTATTTACTGCATCGTGGTTTGCCATTGCTGTCTTAGACTTCAGAGGTGCTCGGATCGCTGGCGCTGTTGCTTCTACGAGCGAGCCAGCTGTCTTCTCCCGCGCAGAAGCGGGTCATCAGAGCGGTAAGGAATGACATGAATTTTCATTTTTCTTGACCGAGGTGGCGAGCGAGCCATTCGTCCCAGACGCTGTGCTTAAAGGCCGCTAGGGCTTCCGCGTCCGGACAGTTGACGATTTGGTTCTTTTTTACTAAGAACCTAGTCCAGAGCTTCCTGGCTGATTCTTCGGTCTGCTGGACAATATGACTTAAGTCATCGGCATTCGGTGGCCGGACATATGTTCCTTGGAAGTTGTCAAGGAAGGCTTCTTCCAAGTCCTCCCAGCTGTCGATAGAATTTTCGGGCAGACTGTTCAACCAGTGCCGAGCTGGCCCTTTGAGTTTTAACGGGAGGTATTTGATGGCGTGGAGGTCATCTCCACGAGCCATATGAATATGGAGAACATAGTCCTCGATCCATACTATGGGGTCAGTTGTTCCATCGTATGATTCGATGTTTACGGGTTTAAACCCTTCTGGGAATTCGTGATCCATTACTTTGTCAGTGAAGTAAAGAGGGTGTGCAGCGCCTCTATATCGGGCCACCTCGCGATGTAGCTCCGATGGGGCCCGTTTGCGGCATTCGGCCCGTGTGTGACTAGGTTTGTCACGTCCGAATAGATAGATGTCGACATGTGTCGAGGTACGTCCTCACGATCCATAGATCGATCTGCTATGTGCTGCTCTGTTGTTCAAGTCCTACCAAAGGTCATATGTGTGACCATGAACTATTTTATCTTTGCCTTTATAATGATGCGGGGCAGGCTGGTATACGTGGTGGTTGGTCAGCCCCATTGCATGATGATGGTATGGGCTCCAGCGCCTCATCATCAAATTGAGGTAGCAATTTGCGCTTCGGGTAACTTTTGGCTGGGCGCTTAAGGCCGTATTCTTCGACTGACAGGACATCAGTCCATCTATCATTTAGCAGATCTTGATCAGCTTGAAGCTGCTGCTACTTCTTTTTCAGGCTCCTTGCAGTGGCTATTAGCTGATGCTTAAAGCGCTCCTGCTCAAGAGGTTCCTCAGGCACGATGAAATCCTCATTGCTGAGGCTCACCTCATCCTCGGAGAGCGGAAGATAATTGCTATCCTCCGAGTCTTCGTTTATGGCCTGTTCATCGGGGCTAACGTGCCCATCTTCCTGTTCTTCTTGTTCGGAAGTTGCTTCAACGGGGTCTTCATTATCTTCGGCACCATCCAAAGTGTTATCTTCTCCTGTGCCGGTATTGCTATCTTTTGCACGACGTGACTTAGAGCGGCGCCGCTGACGTCAGCGCTTGGGCTGTGTCCCAGGAGGTTTATCCTCGACTGGATCTTCTTTGTCGTTGTTGTTAGGTTCTTTAGGTGTATCCACCATGTACATGTCATACAAAGAAGTGGTCGTCCAGCGTCCGGTGAACGGCGGGTTTTTGCCATGCTCCTGATCTGCATCGTCGTCTGTACCGTCGATGTATTCGGAGCCGTAATCGAGCATATCTATTAAGTCTTCGACAATGGCTATAAAGTGGGTGGCGGGTGGGAAACGAAATTCCCTGTCATCAACTTCTAGTTCGAATCGGATACAGTTCGGCTATGAATCCCCTGCTAAGGATAGATTTTTTTAGTGAGTTTAGCACATCGCCCAAAGGCGAGTGCCAGAAGATGTCCGCGGCGCTGATTTCGGCGATCGATAACCGATCATGCTTGACATGCATGGACGCGCATAGTTCGGAACTTACTGCCGCAAACAAGTCTGAGGTTCCGGTGACACATGCATTGCCAGAGGTTGGGTCTGTCTGCGGCTCCAATACCGTAGGGTCTGCAGCTTCCGCGACGGGGTTGAGCTTCCTATCTTTGGATGGCGCGGGCTGCTCCGGATCTATGGCCCAAGCAGCTACATGTGCTATCTCCTGCATATGGACCGATGACAGATTGGCGTCATGTTCATCATGGTGGCAGGGAGTGGCTGTCGTGGTCTTGAATTCGTCGAAGATCAAGTCTCCCCGGATATCCACAACGTAGTTCAAGATTCCAAATCTGACTTGGTGGCCAGGGGCGCATCTTTCGATCTGCTCCAGATGGCCAAGCGAGTTGGCTCGCAGTGCGAAGCCGCCGAACACGAAGATATGTCTGGGGAGGAAGACTTCCCCTTGGACAAAGTCGTTGTAGATGATTGAAGGAGCCATCAAACCTATTGATGACGACACAGTGGAACTCTCAATGAAAGCATCAATGTCGGTGTCAAACCGGCGGATCTCGGGTAGGGGGTCCCGAACTATGCGTCTAAGGTCGATGGTAACAGGAGACAAGGGACACAATGTTTACCCGGGTTCGGGCCCTCTCTATGGAGGTAATACCCTACTTCCTGCTTGATTGATCTTGATGAATATGAGTGTTACAAGAGTTGATCTATCACGAGATCATAATGGCTAAACCCTAAAAGTCTAGCCTGACTATGATTATGAGGATGTGTCTACGGACCTAGCCCTCCTGTTTATATAGACACATGAGGGATCTAGGGTTACATAAGGTCGGTTAAAGATAAAGGAATCTGCATATTTGATCGCCAAACTTGTCTTCCACGCTAAGGAGAGTCCCATCCGGACACGGGCAGAGTCTTCGGTCTTTGTATCTTCACGACCCATCAGTCCGGCCCATATCCAATAGGTCGGACGTCCGAGGACCCCTTAGTCCAGGACTCCCTCAGTCCATTCCAAGTCTCTTGGATCACGTTTGTTCCAAAAATAACTCTTCCGAAGGTTTCATTCCGTTTGGATTCCGTTTGATATTCCTTTTCTGCGAAACACTCAAATAGGCAAAAAAACAACAATTTGCACTGGGCCTTTGGTTAGTAGGTTAGTCCCAAAAATAATATAAAAAGGTAAATTAAAGCCCATTAAACACCCAAAACAGATAATATAATAGCATGGACCAATAAAAAATTATAGATACGCTGGAGACGTATCAACTATCATCAGGAAGATTAACTCCCAGCTGAGTCAAGTGGTTGTGGTACCCAGACATTCTGAGTATATGTTCACTGACAGAACTATTCTCCTCCATTTTGAAGCTGTAGAACTTATTGGAGACTTCATATCTCTCAATCCGGGCATTTGCTTGAAATATTAACTTCAACTCCTGGAACATCTCATATGCTCCATGACGTTCAAAACGTCGTTGAAGTCCCGGTTCTAAGCCGTAAAGCATGGCACACTGAACTATTGAGTAGTCATCGGCTTTGCTCTGCCAGACGTTCATAACATCTGGTGTTGCTCCTGCAATAGATCTGTCACCTAGTGGTGCTTCCAGGATGTAATTCTTCTGTGCAGCAATAAGGATAATCCTCAAGTTACGGACCCACTCTGTGTAATTGCTACCATCATCTTTCAACTTAGCTTTCTCTAGGAACTCATTAAAATTCAATGAAACAACAACACATGCCATCTATCTACAACAACATAGACATGCAAAATACTATCAGGTACTAATTAAGTTCATGATATATTAAAGTTCAATTAATCAAATTACTTAATAACTCCAACTTAGATAGACATCCCTCTAATCATCTAAGTGATCACGTGATCCATATCAACTATACCATGTCCGATCATCACGTGAGATGGAGTAGTTTTCAATGGTGAACATCACTATGTTGATCATATCTACTATATGATTCACGCTCGACCTTTCAGTATCAGTGTTCCGAGGCCATATCTGCATATGCTAGGCTCGTCAAGTTTAACCCAAGTATTCCGCGTGTGCAAAACTGGCTTGCACCCGTTGTATGTGAACGTAGAGCTTATCACACATGATCATCATGTGGTGTCTTGGCACGACGAACTGTATCAACGGTGCATACTCAGGAAGAACACTTATACCTTGAAATTTAGTGAGAGATCATCTTATAATGCTACCGCCTAACTAGGCAAAATAAGATGTATAAAGGATAAACATCCCATGCAATCAATATAAGTGATATGATATGGCCATCATCATCTTGTGCCTTTGATCTCCATCTCCAAAGCACCATCATGATCACCATCGTCACCGGCTTGACACCTTGATCTCCATCGTAGCATCGTTGTTGTCTCGCCAACTATTGTTTCTACGACTATCTCTACCATTAGTGATAAAGTATATCAATTACATGGCGATTGCATTTCATACAATAAAGCGACAACCATATGGCTCCTGCCAGTTGCCGATAAATCTGTTCCAAAACATGATCATCTCGTACAATAAAATTTAGCATCATGTCTTGACCATATCACATCACCACATGCCCTGCAAAAACAAGTTAGATGTCCTCTAATTTGTTGTTGCAAGTTTTACGTGGCTGCTACGGGCTGAGCAAGAACCGATCTTACCTACGCATCAAAAACCAGAACGCGGTATAGTGATTGCTTTTTGATCTTCAGAAAGAACCCTGTTCATTGAATCCAATTCAACTAAAGTTGGAGAAACTAGCACCCACCAGCCACCTGTGTGTGAAGCACGTCAGTAGAACCAGTCTTGCATAAGCGTACGCGTAATGTCGGTCTGAGCCACTTCATCCAACAATACCGCTGAATCAAGAATCAACTAGTGACGGCAAGCAATATGTATATACCCACGCCCACAACTTCTTTGTGTTCTACTCGTGCATATAACATCTACGCATAGACCTGGCTTGGATGCCACTGTTGGGGAACGCAGTAATTTCAAAAAAAATCCTACGCACACATAAGATCCATCTAGGTGATGCATAGCAACAAGAAGGGAAGAGTGTTGTCCACGTACCCTCGTAGACCGTAAGCAGAAGCATTATGACAACGCGGTTGATGTAGTTGTACGTCTTCACGATCCGACCAATCCTAGCACTGAAGGTACAACACCTCCGCGATCTGCACACGTTCAGCTCAGTGACGTCCCGCGAACTCTAGATCCAGTTGAGTGTCGAGGGAGAGTTTCGTCAGGACGATGGCGTGATGACGGTGATGATGAAGCTACCGGCGCAGGGCTTCGCCTAAGCATTGCAACGATATGACCGAGGTGGAAATCTATGGAGGGGGGCACCGCACACGGCTAAACAATCAATTTGTGTGTCTATGGGGTGCCCCTCCCCCATATATAAAGGAGTGGAGGAGTGGGAGGGCCGGACCCTCTATGGCGCGCCCAAGGGGAGTCCTACTCCCACCGGGAGTAGGATTCCCCCCTTCCCTAGTTGGATTAGGAGAGGAAGGAAGGGG